>NW_027634917.1:0-242890 GCF_949748355.1 Melanostigma gelatinosum
AACTAAAAAAATATTTTTTTTTCCAAAGTAACTAAAAAAATATTTTTTTTCCCAAAGAAACTAAAAAAATATTTTTTTCCCAAAGTAACTAAAAAATATTTTTTTTTCCAAAGTAACTAAAAAAATATTTTTTTTTCCAAAGAAACTAAAAAAATATTTTTTTTTTTCCAAAGTAACTAAAAATTATTTTTTTTCCAAAGTAACTAAAAATTATTTTTTTCCCAAAGTAACTAAAAAATATTTTTTTTTCCAAAGTAACTAAAAAAATATTTTTTTTTCCAAAGTAACTAAAAAAATATTTTTTTTTCCAAGTAACTAAAAAAATATTTTCTTTTCCAAAGTAACTAAAAAAAATTTTTTTTTTCCAAAGTAACTAAAAAAATATATTTTTTTTCCAAAGTAACTAAAAAAATATTTTTTTTCCCAAAGAAACTAAAAAATATTTTTTTTTCCAAATTACTAAAAAATATATTTTTTTTCCAAAGTAACTAAAAAAATATTTTTTTTTCCAAAGTAACTAAAAAAATATTTTTTTTTCCAAAGTAACTAAAAAAATATTTTTTTTCCAAAGTAACTAAAAAAATATATTTTTTTCCAAAGTAACTAAAAAAATATTTTTTTTTCCAAAGTAACTAAAAAAATATTTTTTTTTCCAAAGTAACTAAAAAAATATTTTTTTTTCCAAAGAAACTAAAAAAATATTTTTTTTCCCAAAGTAACTAAAAAAAAAAAAAATTTTTCCAAAGAAACTAAAAAAATATTTTTTTTTCCAAAGTAACTAAAAAAATATTTTTTTTCCAAAGTAACTAAAAAAATATTTTTGTTTCCAAAGTAACTAAAAAAATAATTTTTTTTCCAAAGTAACTAAAAAAATATTTTTTTTCCAAAGTAACTAAAAAAAATTTTTTTTTTCAAAGTAACTAAAAAAATATTTTTTTTTCCAAAGTAACTAAAAAAATATTTTTTTTCCAAAGTAACTAAAAAAATATTTTTTTTTCCAAAGTAACTAAAAAAATATTTTTTTTTCAAAGTACTAAAAAAATATTTTTTTTTCCAAAGTAACTAAAAAAATATTTTTTTTCCAAGAAACTAAAAAAAATATTTTTTTCCCCAAAGTAACTAAAAAAATTTTTTTTTTTTCCAAAGAAACTAAAAAAAATTTTTTTTTTCCAAAGTCACTAAAAAAATATTTTTTTTTCCAAAGTAACTAAAAAATATTTTTTTTTCCAAAGTAACTAAAAAAATATTTTTTTTTCCAAAGTAACTAAAAAAATATTTTTTTTTCCAAAGTAACTAAAAAAATATTTTTTTTCCAAAGTAACTAAAAAAATATTTTTTTCCAAAGTAACTAAAAAAATATATTTTTTTCCAAAGTAACTAAAAAAATATATTTTTTTCCAAAGTAACTAAAAAAATATTTTTTTTTCCAAAGTAACTAAAAAAATATTTTTTTTCCAAAGTAACTAAAAAAATATTTTTTTTCCAAAGTAACTAAAAAAATATTTTTTTTTCCAAAGAAACTAAAAAAATATATTTTTTTCCAAAGTAACTAAAAAAATATTTTTTTTTCCAAAGTAACTAAAAAAATATTTTTTTTTCCAAAGTAACTAAAAAAATATTTTTTTTCCCAAAGAAACTAAAAAAATATTTTTTTTCCCAAAGTAACTAAAAAAATTTTTTTTTTTACAAAGAAACTAAAAAAATATTTTTTTTTCCAAAGTAACTAAAAAAATATTTTTTTTTCCAAAGTAACTAAAAAATGTTTTTTTTTCCAAAGTAACTAAAAAAATATTTTTTTTCCAAAGTAACTAAAAAAATATTTTTTTTCCAAAGTAACTAAAAAAATGTTTTTTTTTCCAAAGTAACTAAAAAAATATTTTTTTTCCAAAGTAACTAAAAAAATATTTTTTTTTCCAAAGTAACTAAAAAAATATTTTTTTTTCCAAAGTAACTAAAAAAATATTTTTTTTTCCAAAGTAACTAAAAAAATATTTTTTTTTCCAAAGAAACTAAAAAAATATTTTTTTTTCCAAAGTAACTAAAAAAATATTTTTTTTTCCAAAGAAACTAAAAAAATATTTTTTTTTCCAAAGTAACTAAAAAAATATTTTTTTTCCCAAAGAAACTAAAAAAATATTTTTTTTCCCAAAGTAACTAAAAAAATATTTTTTTTTCCAAAGTAACTAAAAAAAAAAAAAAATTTCCAAAGAAACTAAAAAAAAATTTTTTTTTCCAAAGTAACTAAAAAAAATATTTTTTTTCCAAAGTAACTAAAAAAATATTTTTTTTTCCAAAGAAACTAAAAAAATATTTTTTTTTCCAAAGTAACTAAAAAATTATTTTTTTTCCAAAGTAACTAAAAAATTATTTTTTTTCCCAAAGTAACTAAAAAAATATTTTTTTTTCCAAAGTAACTAAAAAAATATTTTTTTTTCCAAAGTAACTAAAAAAATATTTTTTTTTCCAAAGTAACTAAAAAAATATTTTTTTTTCCAAAGTAACTAAAAAAATATTTTTTTTTTCCAAAGTAACTAAAAAAATATTTTTTTTTCCAAAGTAACTAAAAAAATATTTTTTTTTCCAAAGTAACTAAAAAAATATTTTTTTTTCCAAAGTAACTAAAAAAATATTTTTTTTTCCAAAGAAACTAAAAAAATATATTTTTTTCCAAAGTAACTAAAAAAATATTTTTTTTTCCAAAGTAACTAAAAAAATATTTTTTTTTCCAAAGTAACTAAAAAAATATTTTTTTTCCCAAAGAAACTAAAAAAATATTTTTTTTCCCAAAGTAACTAAAAAAATTTTTTTTTTTACAAAGAAACTAAAAAAATATTTTTTTTTCCAAAGTAACTAAAAAAATATTTTTTTTTCCAAAGTAACTAAAAAATGTTTTTTTTTCCAAAGTAACTAAAAAAATATTTTTTTTCCAAAGTAACTAAAAAAATATTTTTTTTCCAAAGTAACTAAAAAAATGTTTTTTTTTCCAAAGTAACTAAAAAAATATTTTTTTTCCAAAGTAACTAAAAAAATATTTTTTTTTCCAAAGTAACTAAAAAAATATTTTTTTTTCCAAAGTAACTAAAAAAATATTTTTTTTTCCAAAGTAACTAAAAAAATATTTTTTTTTCCAAAGAAACTAAAAAAATATTTTTTTTTCCAAAGTAACTAAAAAAATTTTTTTTTTTCCAAAGTAACTAAAAAAATATTTTTTTTTCCAAAGTAACTAAAAAAATATTTTTTTTCCAAAGAAACTAAAAAAATATTTTCTTTTCCAAAGTAACTAAAAAAATATTTTTTTTTCCAAAGAAACTAAAAAAATATATTTTTTTTCCAAAGTAACTAAAAAAATTTTTTTTTTTCCAAAGTAACTAAAAAAATATTTTTTTTTCCAAAGAAACTAAAAAAAAATTTTTTTTCCAAAGTAACTAAAAAAATTATTTTTTTTCCAAAGTAACTAAAAAAATTTTTTTTTCCCAAAGTAACTAAAAAAATATTTTTTTTCCAAAGTAACTAAAAAAATATTTTTTTTTCCAAAGTAACTAAAAAAATATATTTTTTTCCAAAGTAACTAAAAAAATATTTTTTTTTCCAAAGTAACTAAAAAAATATTTTTTTTTCCAAAGTAACTAAAAAAATAATTTTTTTTCCAAAGTAACTAAAAAAATATTTTTTTTCCCAAAGTAACTAAAAAAATATTTTTTTTTCCAAAGTAACTAAAAAAATATTTTTTTTTCCAAAGTAACTAAAAAAATATTTTTTTTTCCAAAGTAACTAAAAAAATATTTTTTTTTCCAAAGTAACTAAAAAAATATTTTTTTTTCCAAAGTAACTAAAAAAATATTTTTTTTTCCAAAGTAACTAAAAAAATATTTTTTTTTCCAAAGTAACTAAAAAAAATTTTTTTTCCAAAGAAACTAAAAAAATATTTTCTTTTCCAAAGTAACTAAAAAAATATTTTTTTTTCCAAAGAAACTAAAAAAATATTTTTTTTTTCCAAAGTAACTAAAAAAAAATTTTTTTTTCCAAAGTAACTAAAAAAATATTTTTTTTTCCAAAGAAACTAAAAAAAAAATTTTTTTCCAAAGTAACTAAAAAAATTTTTTTTTTTCCAAAGTAACTAAAAAAAAAATTTTTTCCCAAAGTAACTAAAAAAATATTTTTTTTTCCAAAGTAACTAAAAAAATATTTTTTTTTCCAAAGTAACTAAAAAAAAAATTTTTTTTCCAAAGTAACTAAAAAAATATTTTTTTTCCCAAAGTAACTAAAAAAATATTTTTTTTTCCAAAGAAACTAAAAAAATATTTTTTTTTCCAAAGTAACTAAAAAAATATTTTTTTTTCCAAAGTAACTAAAAAAATATTTTTTTTTTCCAAAGTAACTAAAAAAATATTTTTTTCCCAAAGAAACTAAAAAAATATTTTTTTTCCCAAAGAAACTAAAAAAATATTTTTTTTTCCAAAGTAACTAAAAAAAATATTTTTTTTCCAAAGAAACTAAAAAAATATTTTTTTTTCCAAAGTAACTAAAAAATATATTTTTTTCCAAAGTAACTAAAAATATATTTTTTTTTCCAAAGTAACTAAAAAAATATTTTTTTTTCCAAAGTAACTAAAAAAAAAATTTTTTTCCAAAGTAACTAAAAAAATATTTTTTTTTCCAAAGTAACTAAAAAAATATTTTTTTTTAAAGTAACTAAAAAAATATTTTTTTTTCCAAAGTAACTAAAAAAATATTTTTTTTTCCAAAGTAACTAAAAAAATATTTTTTTTTCCAAAGTAACTAAAAAAATATTTTTTTTCCCAAAGTAACTAAAAAAATATTTTTTTTTCCAAAGAAACTAAAAAAATATTTTTTTTTCCAAAGTAACTAAAACAATATTTTTTTTTCCAAAGTAACTAAAAAAATATTTTTTTTTCCAAAGTAACTAAAAAAATATTTTTTTTTCCAAAGTAACTAAAAAAATATTTTTTTTCCAAAGTAACTAAAAAAATATTTTTTTTCCAAAGTAACTAAAAAAATATTTTTTTTTCCAAAGTAACTAAAAAAATATTTTTTTTTCCAAAGTAACTAAAAAAATATTTTTTTTTCCAAAGTAACTAAAAAAATTTTTTTTTTCCAAAGTAACTAAAAAAATATTTTTTTTTCCAAAGAAACTAAAAAAATATTTTTTTTTCCAAAGTAACTAAAAAAAAATTTTTTTTTCCAAAGTAACTAAAAAAATATTTTTTTTTCCAAAGTAACTAAAAAAATATTTTTTTTTCCAAAGAAACTAAAAAAATATTTTTTTTTCCAAAGTTACTAAAAAAAAAAATTTTTTTCCAAAGAAACTAAAAAAATATTTTTTTTCCCAAAGTAACTAAAAAATTTTTTTTTTTTCCAAAGTAACTAAAAAAATATTTTTTTTTCCAAAGAAACTAAAAAATTATTTTTTTTCCCAAAGTAACTAAAAAAATATTTTTTTTTCCAAAGTAACTAAAAAAATATTTTTTTTTCCAAAGTAACTAAAAAAATATTTTTTTTTCCAAAGTAACTAAAAAATTTTTTTTTTTTCCAAAGTAACTAAAAAAATATTTTTTTTTCCAAAGTAACTAAAAAAATATTTTTTTTTCCAAAGTAACTAAAAAAATATTTTTTTTTCCAAAGTAACTAAAAAAATATTTTTTTTCCCAAAGTAACTAAAAAAATATTTTTTTTTCCAAAGTAACTAAAAAAATATTTTTTTTTCCAAAGTAACTAAAAAAATATTTTTTTTTCCAAAGTAACTAAAAAAATATTTTTTTTTCCAAAGTAGCTAAAAAAAATTTTTTTTTTCCAAAGTAACTAAAAAAATATTTTTTTTTCCAAAGAAACTAAAAAAATATTTTTTTTTCCAAAGAAACTAAAAAAATATATTTTTTTCCAAAGTAACTAAAAAAATATTTTTTTTTCCAAAGTAACTAAAAAAATATTTTTTTTTCCAAAGTAACTAAAAAAATATTTTTTTTCCCAAAGAAACTAAAAAAATATTTTTTTTCCCAAGTAACTAAAAAAATATTTTTTTTTCCAAAGTAACTAAAAAAATATTTTTTTTTCCAAAGAAACTAAAAAAATATTTTTTTTTCCAAAGTAACTAAAAAATTATTTTTTTTCCAAAGTAACTAAAAAATTATTTTTTTTCCCAAAGTAACTAAAAAAATATTTTTTTTTCCAAAGTAACTAAAAAAATATTTTTTTTTCCAAAGTAACTAAAAAAATATTTTTTTTTCCAAAGTAACTAAAAAAATATTTTCTTTTCCAAAGTAACTAAAAAAATATTTTTTTTTCCAAAGTAACTAAAAAAATATTTTTTTTTCCAAAGTAACTAAAAAAATTTTTTTTTTCCAAAGTAACTAAAAAAATATTTTTTTTTCCAAAGTAACTAAAAAAATATTTTTTTTCCAAAGTAACTAAAAAAATATTTTTTTTCCCAAAGTAACTAAAAAAATATTTTTTTTCCAAAGAAACTAAAAAAATATTTTTTTTCCAAAGAAACTAAAAAAATATTTTTTTTTCCAAAGTAACTAAAAAAATATATTTTTTTCCAAAGTAACTAAAAAAATATTTTTTTTTCCAAAGTAACTAAAAAAATATTTTTTTTTCCAAAGTAACTAAAAAAATATTTTTTTTTCCAAAGTAACTAAAAAAATATTTTTTTTTCCAAAGTAACTAAAAAAAAATTTTTTTTCCAAAGTAACTAAAAAAATATTTTTTTTTCCAAAGTAACTAAAAAAATATTTTTTTTCCAAAGTAACTAAAAAAATATTTTTTTTCCAAAGTAACTAAAAAAATATTTTTTTTTCCAAAGTAACTAAAAAAATATTTTTTTTTCCAAAGTAACTAAAAAAATATTTTTTTTTCCAAAGTAACTAAAAAAATATTTTTTTTCCAAAGTAACTAAAAAAATATTTTTTTTTCCAAAGTAACTAAAAAAATATTTTTTTTTCCAAAGTAACTAAAAAAATATTTTTTTTTCCAAAGTAACTAAAAAAATATTTTTTTTTCCAAAGAAACTAAAAAAATATTTTTTTTTCCAAAGTAACTAAAAAAAAATGTTTTTTTCCAAAGTAACTAAAAAAATATTTTTTTTTCCAAAGTAACTAAAAAAATATTTTTTTTTCCAAAGAAACTAAAAAAATATTTTTTTTTCCAAAGTAACTAAAAAAAAAAAAAATTTTCCAAAGAAACTAAAAAAATTTTTTTTTTTCCAAAGTAACTAAAAAAATTTTTTTTTTTCCAAAGTAACTAAAAAATTTTTTTTTTTCCAAAGAAACTAAAAAAATTTTTTTTTTTCCAAAGTAACTAAAAAAATTATTTTTTTCCAAAGTAACTAAAAAATTATTTTTTTTCCCAAAGTAACTAAAAAAATATTTTTTTTTCCAAAGTAACTAAAAAAATATTTTTTTTTCCAAAGTAACTAAAAAAATATTTTTTTTTCCAAAGTAACTAAAAAAATATTTTTTTTTCCAAAGTAACTAAAAAAATATTTTTTTTTCCAAAGTAACTAAAAAAATATTTTTTTTTCCAAAGTAACTAAAAAAATATTTTTTTTTCCAAAGTAACTAAAAAAATATTTTTTTTTCCAAAGTAACTAAAAAAATATTTTTTTTTCCAAAGTAACTAAAAAAATATTTTTTTTTCCAAAGTAACTAAAAAAATATTTTTTTTTCCAAAGAAACTAAAAAAATATTTTTTTTTCCAAAGAAACTAAAAAAATATATTTTTTTCCAAAGTAACTAAAAAAATATATTTTTTTCCAAAGTAACTAAAAAAATATTTTTTTTTCCAAAGTAACTAAAAAAATATTTTTTTTCCAAAGTAACTAAAAAAATATTTTTTTTTCCAAAGTAACTAAAAAAATATTTTTTTTTCCAAAGAAACTAAAAAAATATATTTTTTTCCAAAGTAACTAAAAAAATATTTTTTTTTCCAAAGTAACTAAAAAAATATTTTTTTTTCCAAAGTAACTAAAAAAATATTTTTTTTCCCAAAGAAACTAAAAAAATATTTTTTTTCCCAAAGTAACTAAAAAAATTTTTTTTTTTACAAAGAAACTAAAAAAATATTTTTTTTTCCAAAGTAACTAAAAAAATATTTTTTTTTCCAAAGTAACTAAAAAATGTTTTTTTTTCCAAAGTAACTAAAAAAATATTTTTTTTCCAAAGTAACTAAAAAAATATTTTTTTTCCAAAGTAACTAAAAAAATGTTTTTTTTTCCAAAGTAACTAAAAAAATATTTTTTTTCCAAAGTAACTAAAAAAATATTTTTTTTTCCAAAGTAACTAAAAAAATATTTTTTTTTCCAAAGTAACTAAAAAAATATTTTTTTTTCCAAAGTAACTAAAAAAATATTTTTTTTTCCAAAGAAACTAAAAAAATATTTTTTTTTCCAAAGTAACTAAAAAAATATTTTTTTTTCCAAAGAAACTAAAAAAATATTTTTTTTTCCAAAGTAACTAAAAAAATATTTTTTTTCCCAAAGAAACTAAAAAAATATTTTTTTTCCCAAAGTAACTAAAAAAATATTTTTTTTTCCAAAGTAACTAAAAAAAAAAAAAAATTTCCAAAGAAACTAAAAAAAAATTTTTTTTTCCAAAGTAACTAAAAAAAATATTTTTTTTCCAAAGTAACTAAAAAAATATTTTTTTTTCCAAAGAAACTAAAAAAATATTTTTTTTTCCAAAGTAACTAAAAAATTATTTTTTTTCCAAAGTAACTAAAAAATTATTTTTTTTCCCAAAGTAACTAAAAAAATATTTTTTTTTCCAAAGTAACTAAAAAAATATTTTTTTTTCCAAAGTAACTAAAAAAATATTTTTTTTTCCAAAGTAACTAAAAAAATATTTTTTTTTCCAAAGTAACTAAAAAAATATTTTTTTTTTCCAAAGTAACTAAAAAAATATTTTTTTTTCCAAAGTAACTAAAAAAATATTTTTTTTTCCAAAGTAACTAAAAAAATATTTTTTTTTCCAAAGTAACTAAAAAAATATTTTTTTTTCCAAAGAAACTAAAAAAATATATTTTTTTCCAAAGTAACTAAAAAAATATTTTTTTTTCCAAAGTAACTAAAAAAATATTTTTTTTTCCAAAGTAACTAAAAAAATATTTTTTTTCCCAAAGAAACTAAAAAAATATTTTTTTTCCCAAAGTAACTAAAAAAATTTTTTTTTTTACAAAGAAACTAAAAAAATATTTTTTTTTCCAAAGTAACTAAAAAAATATTTTTTTTTCCAAAGTAACTAAAAAATGTTTTTTTTTCCAAAGTAACTAAAAAAATATTTTTTTTCCAAAGTAACTAAAAAAATATTTTTTTTCCAAAGTAACTAAAAAAATGTTTTTTTTTCCAAAGTAACTAAAAAAATATTTTTTTTCCAAAGTAACTAAAAAAATATTTTTTTTTCCAAAGTAACTAAAAAAATATTTTTTTTTCCAAAGTAACTAAAAAAATATTTTTTTTTCCAAAGTAACTAAAAAAATATTTTTTTTTCCAAAGAAACTAAAAAAATATTTTTTTTTCCAAAGTAACTAAAAAAATTTTTTTTTTTCCAAAGTAACTAAAAAAATATTTTTTTTTCCAAAGTAACTAAAAAAATATTTTTTTTCCAAAGAAACTAAAAAAATATTTTCTTTTCCAAAGTAACTAAAAAAATATTTTTTTTTCCAAAGAAACTAAAAAAATATATTTTTTTTCCAAAGTAACTAAAAAAATTTTTTTTTTCCAAAGTAACTAAAAAAATATTTTTTTTTCCAAAGAAACTAAAAAAAAATTTTTTTTCCAAAGTAACTAAAAAAATTATTTTTTTTCCAAAGTAACTAAAAAAATTTTTTTTTCCCAAAGTAACTAAAAAAATATTTTTTTTCCAAAGTAACTAAAAAAATATTTTTTTTTCCAAAGTAACTAAAAAAATATATTTTTTTCCAAAGTAACTAAAAAAATATTTTTTTTTCCAAAGTAACTAAAAAAATATTTTTTTTTCCAAAGTAACTAAAAAAATAATTTTTTTTCCAAAGTAACTAAAAAAATATTTTTTTTCCCAAAGTAACTAAAAAAATATTTTTTTTTCCAAAGTAACTAAAAAAATATTTTTTTTTCCAAAGTAACTAAAAAAATATTTTTTTTTCCAAAGTAACTAAAAAAATATTTTTTTTTCCAAAGTAACTAAAAAAATATTTTTTTTTCCAAAGTAACTAAAAAAATATTTTTTTTTCCAAAGTAACTAAAAAAATATTTTTTTTTCCAAAGTAACTAAAAAAAATTTTTTTTCCAAAGAAACTAAAAAAATATTTTCTTTTCCAAAGTAACTAAAAAAATATTTTTTTTTCCAAAGAAACTAAAAAAATATTTTTTTTTTCCAAAGTAACTAAAAAAAAATTTTTTTTTCCAAAGTAACTAAAAAAATATTTTTTTTTCCAAAGAAACTAAAAAAAAAATTTTTTTCCAAAGTAACTAAAAAAATTTTTTTTTTTCCAAAGTAACTAAAAAAAAAATTTTTTCCCAAAGTAACTAAAAAAATATTTTTTTTTCCAAAGTAACTAAAAAAATATTTTTTTTTCCAAAGTAACTAAAAAAAAAATTTTTTTTCCAAAGTAACTAAAAAAATATTTTTTTTCCCAAAGTAACTAAAAAAATATTTTTTTTTCCAAAGAAACTAAAAAAATATTTTTTTTTCCAAAGTAACTAAAAAAATATTTTTTTTTCCAAAGTAACTAAAAAAATATTTTTTTTTTCCAAAGTAACTAAAAAAATATTTTTTTCCCAAAGAAACTAAAAAAATATTTTTTTTCCCAAAGAAACTAAAAAAATATTTTTTTTTCCAAAGTAACTAAAAAAAATATTTTTTTTCCAAAGAAACTAAAAAAATATTTTTTTTTCCAAAGTAACTAAAAAATATATTTTTTTCCAAAGTAACTAAAAATATATTTTTTTTTCCAAAGTAACTAAAAAAATATTTTTTTTTCCAAAGTAACTAAAAAAAAAATTTTTTTCCAAAGTAACTAAAAAAATATTTTTTTTTCCAAAGTAACTAAAAAAATATTTTTTTTTAAAGTAACTAAAAAAATATTTTTTTTTCCAAAGTAACTAAAAAAATATTTTTTTTTCCAAAGTAACTAAAAAAATATTTTTTTTTCCAAAGTAACTAAAAAAATATTTTTTTTCCCAAAGTAACTAAAAAAATATTTTTTTTTCCAAAGAAACTAAAAAAATATTTTTTTTTCCAAAGTAACTAAAACAATATTTTTTTTTCCAAAGTAACTAAAAAAATATTTTTTTTTCCAAAGTAACTAAAAAAATATTTTTTTTTCCAAAGTAACTAAAAAAATATTTTTTTTCCAAAGTAACTAAAAAAATATTTTTTTTCCAAAGTAACTAAAAAAATATTTTTTTTTCCAAAGTAACTAAAAAAATATTTTTTTTTCCAAAGTAACTAAAAAAATATTTTTTTTTCCAAAGTAACTAAAAAAATTTTTTTTTTCCAAAGTAACTAAAAAAATATTTTTTTTTCCAAAGAAACTAAAAAAATATTTTTTTTTCCAAAGTAACTAAAAAAAAATTTTTTTTTCCAAAGTAACTAAAAAAATATTTTTTTTTCCAAAGTAACTAAAAAAATATTTTTTTTTCCAAAGAAACTAAAAAAATATTTTTTTTTCCAAAGTTACTAAAAAAAAAAATTTTTTTCCAAAGAAACTAAAAAAATATTTTTTTTCCCAAAGTAACTAAAAAATTTTTTTTTTTTCCAAAGTAACTAAAAAAATATTTTTTTTTCCAAAGAAACTAAAAAATTATTTTTTTTCCCAAAGTAACTAAAAAAATATTTTTTTTTCCAAAGTAACTAAAAAAATATTTTTTTTTCCAAAGTAACTAAAAAAATATTTTTTTTTCCAAAGTAACTAAAAAATTTTTTTTTTTTCCAAAGTAACTAAAAAAATATTTTTTTTTCCAAAGTAACTAAAAAAATATTTTTTTTTCCAAAGTAACTAAAAAAATATTTTTTTTTCCAAAGTAACTAAAAAAATATTTTTTTTCCCAAAGTAACTAAAAAAATATTTTTTTTTCCAAAGTAACTAAAAAAATATTTTTTTTTCCAAAGTAACTAAAAAAATTTTTTTTTTTCCAAAGTAACTAAAAAAAAATTTTTTTTTCCAAAGTAGCTAAAAAAAATTTTTTTTTTCCAAAGTAACTAAAAAAATATTTTTTTTTCCAAAGAAACTAAAAAAATATTTTTTTTTCCAAAGAAACTAAAAAAATATATTTTTTTCCAAAGTAACTAAAAAAATATTTTTTTTTCCAAAGTAACTAAAAAAATATTTTTTTTTCCAAAGTAACTAAAAAAATATTTTTTTTCCCAAAGAAACTAAAAAAATATTTTTTTTCCCAAAGTAACTAAAAAAATATTTTTTTTTCCAAAGTAACTAAAAAAATATTTTTTTTTCCAAAGAAACTAAAAAAATATTTTTTTTTCCAAAGTAACTAAAAAATTATTTTTTTTCCAAAGTAACTAAAAAATTATTTTTTTTCCCAAAGTAACTAAAAAAATATTTTTTTTTCCAAAGTAACTAAAAAAATATTTTTTTTTCCAAAGTAACTAAAAAAATATTTTTTTTTCCAAAGTAACTAAAAAAATATTTTCTTTTCCAAAGTAACTAAAAAAATATTTTTTTTTCCAAAGTAACTAAAAAAATATATTTTTTTTCCAAAGTAACTAAAAAAATATTTTTTTTTCCAAAGTAACTAAAAAAATATTTTTTTTTAAAGTAACTAAAAAAATATTTTTTTTTCCAAAGTAACTAAAAAAATATTTTTTTTTCCAAAGTAACTAAAAAAATATTTTTTTTTCCAAAGTAACTAAAAAATTATTTTTTTCCCAAAGTAACTAAAAAAAAATTTTTTTTTCCAAAGAAACTAAAAAAATATTTTTTTTTTCCAAAGTAACTAAAAAAATATTTTTTTTTCCAAAGTAACTAAAAAAATATTTTTTTTTCCAAAGTAACTAAAAAAATATTTTTTTTTCCAAAGTAACTAAAAAAATATTTTTTTTCCAAAGTAACTAAAAAAATATTTTTTTTCCAAAGTAACTAAAAAAATATTTTTTTTTCCAAAGTAACTAAAAAAATATTTTTTTTCCAAAGTAACTAAAAAAATATTTTTTTTTCCAAAGTAACTAAAAAAATATTTTTTTTCCAAAGTAACTAAAAAAATATTTTTTTTTCCAAAGTAACTAAAAAAATATTTTTTTTTCCAAAGTAACTAAAAAAATATTTTTTTTTCCAAAGTAACTAAAAAAATATTTTTTTTTCCAAAGAAACTAAAAAAATATTTTTTTTTCCAAAGTAACTAAAAAAAAAAATTTTTTTCCAAAGTAACTAAAAAAATATTTTTTTTTCCAAAGTAACTAAAAAAATATTTTTTTTCCCAAAGAAACTAAAAAAATATTTTTTTTTCCAAAGTTACTAAAAAAAAATTTTTTTTTCCAAAGAAACTAAAAAAATATTTTTTTTTCCAAAGTAACTAAAAAAATTTTTTTTTTTCCAAAGTAACTAAAAAAATATTTTTTTTTCCAAAGAAACTAAAAAAATATTTTTTTTTCCAAAGTAACTAAAAAAAATTTTTTTTTCCAAAGTAACTAAAAAATTATTTTTTTTCCCAAAGTAACTAAAAAATTATTTTTTTTTCCAAAGTAACTAAAAAAATATTTTTTTTTCCAAAGTAACTAAAAAAATATTTTTTTTTCCAAAGTAACTAAAAAAAATTTTTTTTTTCCAAAGTAACTAAAAAAATATTTTTTTTTCCAAAGTAACTAAAAAAATATTTTTTTTCCCAAAGTAACTAAAAAAATATTTTTTTTTCCAAAGTAACTAAAAAAATATTTTTTTTCCCAAAGTAACTAAAAAAATATTTTTTTTTCCAAAGTAACTAAAAAAATATTTTTTTTTCCAAAGTAACTAAAAAAATATTTTTTTTTCCAAAGTAACTAAAAAAATATTTTTTTTTCCAAAGTAGCTAAAAAAATATTTTTTTTTCCAAAGTAACTAAAAAAATATTTTTTTTTCCAAAGAAACTAAAAAAATATTTTTTTTTCCAAAGAAACTAAAAAAATATATTTTTTTCCAAAGTAACTAAAAAAATATTTTTTTTTCCAAAGTAACTAAAAAAATATTTTTTTTTCCAAAGTAACTAAAAAAATATTTTTTTTCCCAAAGAAACTAAAAAAATATTTTTTTTCCCAAAGTAACTAAAAAAATATTTTTTTTTCCAAAGTAACTAAAAAAATATTTTTTTTTCCAAAGAAACTAAAAAAATATTTTTTTTTTCCAAAGTAACTAAAAAATTATTTTTTTTCCAAAGTAACTAAAAAATTATTTTTTTTCCCAAAGTAACTAAAAAAATATTTTTTTTTCCAAAGTAACTAAAAAAATATTTTTTTTTCCAAAGTAACTAAAAAAATATTTTTTTTTCCAAAGTAACTAAAAAAATATTTTCTTTTCCAAAGTAACTAAAAAAAATTTTTTTTTTCCAAAGTAACTAAAAAAATATATTTTTTTTCCAAAGTAACTAAAAAAATATTTTTTTTCCCAAAGAAACTAAAAAAATATTTTTTTTTCCAAATTAACTAAAAAATATATTTTTTTTCCAAAGTAACTAAAAAAATATTTTTTTTTCCAAAGTAACTAAAAAAATATTTTTTTTTCCAAAGTAACTAAAAAAATATTTTTTTTCCAAAGTAACTAAAAAAATATATTTTTTTCCAAAGTAACTAAAAAAATATTTTTTTTTCCAAAGTAACTAAAAAAATATTTTTTTTTCCAAAGTAACTAAAAAAATATTTTTTTTTCCAAAGAAACTAAAAAAATATTTTTTTTCCCAAAGTAACTAAAAAAAAAAAAAATTTTTCCAAAGAAACTAAAAAAATATTTTTTTTTCCAAAGTAACTAAAAAAATATTTTTTTTTCCAAAGTAACTAAAAAAATATTTTTGTTTCCAAAGTAACTAAAAAAATAATTTTTTTTCCAAAGTAACTAAAAAAATATTTTTTTTCCAAAGTAACTAAAAAAAAATTTTTTTTTCCAAAGTAACTAAAAAAATATTTTTTTTTCCAAAGTAACTAAAAAAATATTTTTTTTCCAAAGTAACTAAAAAAATATTTTTTTTTCCAAAGTAACTAAAAAAATATTTTTTTTTCCAAAGTAACTAAAAAAATATTTTTTTTTCCAAAGTAACTAAAAAAATATTTTTTTTTCCAAAGAAACTAAAAAAAATATTTTTTTCCCCAAAGTAACTAAAAAAAATTTTTTTTTTTCCAAAGAAACTAAAAAAAATTTTTTTTTTCCAAAGTCACTAAAAAAATATTTTTTTTTCCAAAGTAACTAAAAAAATATTTTTTTTTCCAAAGTAACTAAAAAAATATTTTTTTTTCCAAAGTAACTAAAAAAATATTTTTTTTTCCAAAGTAACTAAAAAAATATTTTTTTTTCCAAAGTAACTAAAAAAATATTTTTTTTCCAAAGTAACTAAAAAAATATATTTTTTTCCAAAGTAACTAAAAAAATATATTTTTTTCCAAAGTAACTAAAAAAATATTTTTTTTTCCAAAGTAACTAAAAAAATATTTTTTTTCCAAAGTAACTAAAAAAATATTTTTTTTTCCAAAGTAACTAAAAAAATATTTTTTTTTCCAAAGAAACTAAAAAAATATATTTTTTTCCAAAGTAACTAAAAAAATATTTTTTTTTCCAAAGTAACTAAAAAAATATTTTTTTTTCCAAAGTAACTAAAAAAATATTTTTTTTCCCAAAGAAACTAAAAAAATATTTTTTTTCCCAAAGTAACTAAAAAAATTTTTTTTTTTACAAAGAAACTAAAAAAATATTTTTTTTTCCAAAGTAACTAAAAAAATATTTTTTTTTCCAAAGTAACTAAAAAATGTTTTTTTTTCCAAAGTAACTAAAAAAATATTTTTTTTCCAAAGTAACTAAAAAAATATTTTTTTTCCAAAGTAACTAAAAAAATGTTTTTTTTTCCAAAGTAACTAAAAAAATATTTTTTTTCCAAAGTAACTAAAAAAATATTTTTTTTTCCAAAGTAACTAAAAAAATATTTTTTTTTCCAAAGTAACTAAAAAAATATTTTTTTTTCCAAAGTAACTAAAAAAATATTTTTTTTTCCAAAGAAACTAAAAAAATATTTTTTTTTCCAAAGTAACTAAAAAAATATTTTTTTTTCCAAAGAAACTAAAAAAATATTTTTTTTTCCAAAGTAACTAAAAAAATATTTTTTTTCCCAAAGAAACTAAAAAAATATTTTTTTTCCCAAAGTAACTAAAAAAATATTTTTTTTTCCAAAGTAACTAAAAAAAAAAAAAAATTTCCAAAGAAACTAAAAAAAAATTTTTTTTTCCAAAGTAACTAAAAAAAATATTTTTTTTCCAAAGTAACTAAAAAAATATTTTTTTTTCCAAAGAAACTAAAAAAATATTTTTTTTTCCAAAGTAACTAAAAAATTATTTTTTTTCCAAAGTAACTAAAAAATTATTTTTTTTCCCAAAGTAACTAAAAAAATATTTTTTTTTCCAAAGTAACTAAAAAAATATTTTTTTTTCCAAAGTAACTAAAAAAATATTTTTTTTTCCAAAGTAACTAAAAAAATATTTTTTTTTCCAAAGTAACTAAAAAAATATTTTTTTTTTCCAAAGTAACTAAAAAAATATTTTTTTTTCCAAAGTAACTAAAAAAATATTTTTTTTTCCAAAGTAACTAAAAAAATATTTTTTTTTCCAAAGTAACTAAAAAAATATTTTTTTTTCCAAAGAAACTAAAAAAATATATTTTTTTCCAAAGTAACTAAAAAAATATTTTTTTTTCCAAAGTAACTAAAAAAATATTTTTTTTTCCAAAGTAACTAAAAAAATATTTTTTTTCCCAAAGAAACTAAAAAAATATTTTTTTTCCCAAAGTAACTAAAAAAATTTTTTTTTTTACAAAGAAACTAAAAAAATATTTTTTTTTCCAAAGTAACTAAAAAAATATTTTTTTTTCCAAAGTAACTAAAAAATGTTTTTTTTTCCAAAGTAACTAAAAAAATATTTTTTTTCCAAAGTAACTAAAAAAATATTTTTTTTCCAAAGTAACTAAAAAAATGTTTTTTTTTCCAAAGTAACTAAAAAAATATTTTTTTTCCAAAGTAACTAAAAAAATATTTTTTTTTCCAAAGTAACTAAAAAAATATTTTTTTTTCCAAAGTAACTAAAAAAATATTTTTTTTTCCAAAGTAACTAAAAAAATATTTTTTTTTCCAAAGAAACTAAAAAAATATTTTTTTTTCCAAAGTAACTAAAAAAATTTTTTTTTTTCCAAAGTAACTAAAAAAATATTTTTTTTTCCAAAGTAACTAAAAAAATATTTTTTTTCCAAAGAAACTAAAAAAATATTTTCTTTTCCAAAGTAACTAAAAAAATATTTTTTTTTCCAAAGAAACTAAAAAAATATATTTTTTTTCCAAAGTAACTAAAAAAATTTTTTTTTTTCCAAAGTAACTAAAAAAATATTTTTTTTTCCAAAGAAACTAAAAAAAAATTTTTTTTCCAAAGTAACTAAAAAAATTATTTTTTTTCCAAAGTAACTAAAAAAATTTTTTTTTCCCAAAGTAACTAAAAAAATATTTTTTTTCCAAAGTAACTAAAAAAATATTTTTTTTTCCAAAGTAACTAAAAAAATATATTTTTTTCCAAAGTAACTAAAAAAATATTTTTTTTTCCAAAGTAACTAAAAAAATATTTTTTTTTCCAAAGTAACTAAAAAAATAATTTTTTTTCCAAAGTAACTAAAAAAATATTTTTTTTCCCAAAGTAACTAAAAAAATATTTTTTTTTCCAAAGTAACTAAAAAAATATTTTTTTTTCCAAAGTAACTAAAAAAATATTTTTTTTTCCAAAGTAACTAAAAAAATATTTTTTTTTCCAAAGTAACTAAAAAAATATTTTTTTTTCCAAAGTAACTAAAAAAATATTTTTTTTTCCAAAGTAACTAAAAAAATATTTTTTTTTCCAAAGTAACTAAAAAAAATTTTTTTTCCAAAGAAACTAAAAAAATATTTTCTTTTCCAAAGTAACTAAAAAAATATTTTTTTTTCCAAAGAAACTAAAAAAATATTTTTTTTTTCCAAAGTAACTAAAAAAAAATTTTTTTTTCCAAAGTAACTAAAAAAATATTTTTTTTTCCAAAGAAACTAAAAAAAAAATTTTTTTCCAAAGTAACTAAAAAAATTTTTTTTTTTCCAAAGTAACTAAAAAAAAAATTTTTTCCCAAAGTAACTAAAAAAATATTTTTTTTTCCAAAGTAACTAAAAAAATATTTTTTTTTCCAAAGTAACTAAAAAAAAAATTTTTTTTCCAAAGTAACTAAAAAAATATTTTTTTTCCCAAAGTAACTAAAAAAATATTTTTTTTTCCAAAGAAACTAAAAAAATATTTTTTTTTCCAAAGTAACTAAAAAAATATTTTTTTTTCCAAAGTAACTAAAAAAATATTTTTTTTTTCCAAAGTAACTAAAAAAATATTTTTTTCCCAAAGAAACTAAAAAAATATTTTTTTTCCCAAAGAAACTAAAAAAATATTTTTTTTTCCAAAGTAACTAAAAAAAATATTTTTTTTCCAAAGAAACTAAAAAAATATTTTTTTTTCCAAAGTAACTAAAAAATATATTTTTTTCCAAAGTAACTAAAAATATATTTTTTTTTCCAAAGTAACTAAAAAAATATTTTTTTTTCCAAAGTAACTAAAAAAAAAATTTTTTTCCAAAGTAACTAAAAAAATATTTTTTTTTCCAAAGTAACTAAAAAAATATTTTTTTTTAAAGTAACTAAAAAAATATTTTTTTTTCCAAAGTAACTAAAAAAATATTTTTTTTTCCAAAGTAACTAAAAAAATATTTTTTTTTCCAAAGTAACTAAAAAAATATTTTTTTTCCCAAAGTAACTAAAAAAATATTTTTTTTTCCAAAGAAACTAAAAAAATATTTTTTTTTCCAAAGTAACTAAAACAATATTTTTTTTTCCAAAGTAACTAAAAAAATATTTTTTTTTCCAAAGTAACTAAAAAAATATTTTTTTTTCCAAAGTAACTAAAAAAATATTTTTTTTCCAAAGTAACTAAAAAAATATTTTTTTTCCAAAGTAACTAAAAAAATATTTTTTTTTCCAAAGTAACTAAAAAAATATTTTTTTTTCCAAAGTAACTAAAAAAATATTTTTTTTTCCAAAGTAACTAAAAAAATTTTTTTTTTCCAAAGTAACTAAAAAAATATTTTTTTTTCCAAAGAAACTAAAAAAATATTTTTTTTTCCAAAGTAACTAAAAAAAAATTTTTTTTTCCAAAGTAACTAAAAAAATATTTTTTTTTCCAAAGTAACTAAAAAAATATTTTTTTTTCCAAAGAAACTAAAAAAATATTTTTTTTTCCAAAGTTACTAAAAAAAAAAATTTTTTTCCAAAGAAACTAAAAAAATATTTTTTTTCCCAAAGTAACTAAAAAATTTTTTTTTTTTCCAAAGTAACTAAAAAAATATTTTTTTTTCCAAAGAAACTAAAAAATTATTTTTTTTCCCAAAGTAACTAAAAAAATATTTTTTTTTCCAAAGTAACTAAAAAAATATTTTTTTTTCCAAAGTAACTAAAAAAATTTTTTTTTTTCCAAAGTAACTAAAAAATTTTTTTTTTTTCCAAAGTAACTAAAAAAATATTTTTTTTTCCAAAGTAACTAAAAAAATATTTTTTTTTCCAAAGTAACTAAAAAAATATTTTTTTTTCCAAAGTAACTAAAAAAATATTTTTTTTCCCAAAGTAACTAAAAAAATATTTTTTTTTCCAAAGTAACTAAAAAAATATTTTTTTTTCCAAAGTAACTAAAAAAATATTTTTTTTTCCAAAGTAACTAAAAAAATATTTTTTTTTCCAAAGTAGCTAAAAAAAATTTTTTTTTTCCAAAGTAACTAAAAAAATATTTTTTTTTCCAAAGAAACTAAAAAAATATTTTTTTTTCCAAAGAAACTAAAAAAATATATTTTTTTCCAAAGTAACTAAAAAAATATTTTTTTTTCCAAAGTAACTAAAAAAATATTTTTTTTTCCAAAGTAACTAAAAAAATATTTTTTTTCCCAAAGAAACTAAAAAAATATTTTTTTTCCCAAAGTAACTAAAAAAATATTTTTTTTTCCAAAGTAACTAAAAAAATATTTTTTTTTCCAAAGAAACTAAAAAAATATTTTTTTTTCCAAAGTAACTAAAAAATTATTTTTTTTCCAAAGTAACTAAAAAATTATTTTTTTTCCCAAAGTAACTAAAAAAATATTTTTTTTTCCAAAGTAACTAAAAAAATATTTTTTTTTCCAAAGTAACTAAAAAAATATTTTTTTTTCCAAAGTAACTAAAAAAATATTTTCTTTTCCAAAGTAACTAAAAAAATATTTTTTTTTCCAAAGTAACTAAAAAAATATATTTTTTTTCCAAAGTAACTAAAAAAATATTTTTTTTTCCAAAGTAACTAAAAAAATATTTTTTTTTAAAGTAACTAAAAAAATATTTTTTTTTCCAAAGTAACTAAAAAAATATTTTTTTTTCCAAAGTAACTAAAAAAATATTTTTTTTTCCAAAGTAACTAAAAAATTATTTTTTTCCCAAAGTAACTAAAAAAAAATTTTTTTTTCCAAAGAAACTAAAAAAATATTTTTTTTTTCCAAAGTAACTAAAAAAATATTTTTTTTTCCAAAGTAACTAAAAAAATATTTTTTTTTCCAAAGTAACTAAAAAAATATTTTTTTTTCCAAAGTAACTAAAAAAATATTTTTTTTCCAAAGTAACTAAAAAAATATTTTTTTTCCAAAGTAACTAAAAAAATATTTTTTTTTCCAAAGTAACTAAAAAAATATTTTTTTTCCAAAGTAACTAAAAAAATATTTTTTTTTCCAAAGTAACTAAAAAAATATTTTTTTTCCAAAGTAACTAAAAAAATATTTTTTTTTCCAAAGTAACTAAAAAAATATTTTTTTTTCCAAAGTAACTAAAAAAATATTTTTTTTTCCAAAGTAACTAAAAAAATATTTTTTTTTCCAAAGAAACTAAAAAAATATTTTTTTTTCCAAAGTAACTAAAAAAAAAAATTTTTTTCCAAAGTAACTAAAAAAATATTTTTTTTTCCAAAGTAACTAAAAAAATATTTTTTTTCCCAAAGAAACTAAAAAAATATTTTTTTTTCCAAAGTTACTAAAAAAAAATTTTTTTTTCCAAAGAAACTAAAAAAATATTTTTTTTTCCAAAGTAACTAAAAAAATTTTTTTTTTTCCAAAGTAACTAAAAAAATATTTTTTTTTCCAAAGAAACTAAAAAAATATTTTTTTTTCCAAAGTAACTAAAAAAAATTTTTTTTTCCAAAGTAACTAAAAAATTATTTTTTTTCCCAAAGTAACTAAAAAATTATTTTTTTTTCCAAAGTAACTAAAAAAATATTTTTTTTTCCAAAGTAACTAAAAAAATATTTTTTTTTCCAAAGTAACTAAAAAAAATTTTTTTTTTCCAAAGTAACTAAAAAAATATTTTTTTTTCCAAAGTAACTAAAAAAATATTTTTTTTCCCAAAGTAACTAAAAAAATATTTTTTTTTCCAAAGTAACTAAAAAAATATTTTTTTTCCCAAAGTAACTAAAAAAATATTTTTTTTTCCAAAGTAACTAAAAAAATATTTTTTTTTCCAAAGTAACTAAAAAAATATTTTTTTTTCCAAAGTAACTAAAAAAATATTTTTTTTTCCAAAGTAGCTAAAAAAATATTTTTTTTTCCAAAGTAACTAAAAAAATATTTTTTTTTCCAAAGAAACTAAAAAAATATTTTTTTTTCCAAAGAAACTAAAAAAATATATTTTTTTCCAAAGTAACTAAAAAAATATTTTTTTTTCCAAAGTAACTAAAAAAATATTTTTTTTTCCAAAGTAACTAAAAAAATATTTTTTTTCCCAAAGAAACTAAAAAAATATTTTTTTTCCCAAAGTAACTAAAAAAATATTTTTTTTTCCAAAGTAACTAAAAAAATATTTTTTTTTCCAAAGAAACTAAAAAAATATTTTTTTTTTCCAAAGTAACTAAAAAATTATTTTTTTTCCAAAGTAACTAAAAAATTATTTTTTTTCCCAAAGTAACTAAAAAAATATTTTTTTTTCCAAAGTAACTAAAAAAATATTTTTTTTTCCAAAGTAACTAAAAAAATATTTTTTTTTCCAAAGTAACTAAAAAAATATTTTCTTTTCCAAAGTAACTAAAAAAAATTTTTTTTTTCCAAAGTAACTAAAAAAATATATTTTTTTTCCAAAGTAACTAAAAAAATATTTTTTTTCCCAAAGAAACTAAAAAAATATTTTTTTTTCCAAATTAACTAAAAAATATATTTTTTTTCCAAAGTAACTAAAAAAATATTTTTTTTTCCAAAGTAACTAAAAAAATATTTTTTTTTCCAAAGTAACTAAAAAAATATTTTTTTTCCAAAGTAACTAAAAAAATATATTTTTTTCCAAAGTAACTAAAAAAATATTTTTTTTTCCAAAGTAACTAAAAAAATATTTTTTTTTCCAAAGTAACTAAAAAAATATTTTTTTTTCCAAAGAAACTAAAAAAATATTTTTTTTCCCAAAGTAACTAAAAAAAAAAAAAATTTTTCCAAAGAAACTAAAAAAATATTTTTTTTTCCAAAGTAACTAAAAAAATATTTTTTTTTCCAAAGTAACTAAAAAAATATTTTTGTTTCCAAAGTAACTAAAAAAATAATTTTTTTTCCAAAGTAACTAAAAAAATATTTTTTTTCCAAAGTAACTAAAAAAATTTTTTTTTTTCCAAAGTAACTAAAAAAATATTTTTTTTTCCAAAGTAACTAAAAAAATATTTTTTTTCCAAAGTAACTAAAAAAATATTTTTTTTTCCAAAGTAACTAAAAAAATATTTTTTTTTCCAAAGTAACTAAAAAAATATTTTTTTTTCCAAAGTAACTAAAAAAATATTTTTTTTTCCAAAGAAACTAAAAAAAATATTTTTTTCCCCAAAGTAACTAAAAAAATTTTTTTTTTTTCCAAAGAAACTAAAAAAAATTTTTTTTTTCCAAAGTCACTAAAAAAATATTTTTTTTTCCAAAGTAACTAAAAAAATATTTTTTTTTCCAAAGTAACTAAAAAAATATTTTTTTTTCCAAAGTAACTAAAAAAATATTTTTTTTTCCAAAGTAACTAAAAAAATATTTTTTTTTTCCAAAGTAACTAAAAAAATTTTTTTTTTTCCAAAGTAACTAAAAAAATTTTTTTTTTTCCAAAGTAACTAAAAAAAAAATTTTTTTCCAAAGTAATTAAAAAAATATTTTTTTTTCCAAAGTAACTAAAAAAATATTTTTTTTTCCAAAGTAACTAAAAAAATATTTTTTTTTCCAAGGTAACTAAAAAAATAATTTTTTTTCCAAAGTAACTAAAAAAATAATTTTTTTCCAAAGAAACTAAAAAAATATTTTTTTTTCCAAAGTAACTAAAAAAATATTTTTTTTTCCAAAGTAACTAAAAAAATATTTTTTTTTCCAAAGTAACTAAAAAAATATTTTTTTTTCCAAAGTAACTAAAAAAATATTTTTTTTTCCAAAGTAACTAAAAAAATATTTTTTTTTCCAAAGTAACTAAAAAAATATTTTTTTTTCCAAAGTAACTAAAAAAATATTTTTTTTTCCAAAGTAACTAAAAAAATATTTTTTTTTCCAAAGTAACTAAAAAAATATTTTTTTTTCCAAAGTAACTAAAAAAATATTTTTTTTTCCAAAGTAACTAAAAAAATATTTTTTTTTCCAAAGTAACTAAAAAAATATTTTTTTTTCCAAAGTAACTAAAAAAATATTTTTTTTTCCAAAGTAACTAAAAAAATATTTTTTTTTCCAAAGTAACTAAAAAAATATTTTTTTTTCCAAAGTAACTAAAAAAATATTTTTTTTTCCAAAGTAACTAAAAAAATATTTTTTTTTCCAAAGTAACTAAAAAAATATTTTTTTTTCCAAAGTAACTAAAAAAATTTTTTTTTTTCCAAAGTAACTAAAAAAATATTTTTTTTTCCAAAGTAACTAAAAAAATATTTTTTTTTCCAAAGAAACTAAAAAAATATTTTTTTTTCCAAAGAAACTAAAAATATATATTTTTTTCCAAAGTAACTAAAAAAATATTTTTTTTTCCAAAGTAACTAAAAAAATATTTTTTTTTCCAAAGTAACTAAAAAAATATTTTTTTTCCCAAAGAAACTAAAAAAATATTTTTTTTCCCAAAGTAACTAAAAAAATATTTTTTTTTCCAAAGTAACTAAAAAAAAATTTTTTTTTCCAAAGAAACTAAAAAAAAAATTTTTTTTCCAAAGTAACTAAAAAAAATTTTTTTTTTCCAAAGAAACTAAAAAAATATTTTTTTTTCCAAAGTAACTAAAAAATTTTTTTTTTTCCAAAGTAACTAAAAAATTATTTTTTTTCCCAAAGTAACTAAAAAAATATTTTTTTTTCCAAAGTAACTAAAAAAATATTTTTTTTTCCAAAGTAACTAAAAAAATATTTTTTTTTCCAAAGTAACTAAAAAAATATTTTTTTTTCCAAAGTAACTAAAAAAATATTTTTTTTCCCAAAGTAACTAAAAAAATATTTTTTTTTCCAAAGTAACTAAAAAAATATTTTTTTTTCCAAAGAAACTAAAAAAATATTTTTTTTCCCAAAGTAACTAAAAAAATATTTTTTTTTCCAAAGTAACTAAAAAAATATTTTTTTTTCCAAAGTAACTAAAAAAATATTTTTTTTCCCAAAGAAACTAAAAAAATATTTTTTTTTCCAAAGTAACTAAAAAAATAATTTTTTTTCCAAAGTAACTAAAAAAATATTTTTTTTCCCAAAGTAACTAAAAAAAAATTTTTTTTTCCAAAGTAACTAAAAAAATTTTTTTTTTTCCAAAGTAACTAAAAAAATATTTTTTTTTCCAAAGTAACTAAAAAAATATTTTTTTTTCCAAAGAAACTAAAAAAATATTTTTTTTCCCAAAGTAACTAAAAAAATATTTTTTTTTCCAAAGTAACTAAAAAAATATTTTTTTTTCCAAAGTAACTAAAAAAATATTTTTTTTTCCAAAGTAACTAAAAAAATATTTTTTTTTCCAAAGTAACTAAAAAAATATTTTTTTTTCCAAAGTAACTAAAAAAATATTTTTTTTCCCAAAGTAACTAAAAAAATATTTTTTTTTCCAAAGTAACTAAAAAAATATTTTTTTTTCCAAAGTAACTAAAAAAAAATTTTTTTTTCCAAAGTAACTAAAAAAATATTTTTTTTTCCAAAGAAACTAAAAAAATATTTTTTTTCCAAAGTAACTAAAAAATTTTTTTTTTTCCAAAGTAACTAAAAAATTATTTTTTTTCCCAAAGTAACTAAAAAAATATTTTTTTTTCCAAAGTAACTAAAAAAATATATTTTTTTCCAAAGTAACTAAAAAAATATTTTTTTTTCCAAAGTAACTAAAAAAATATTTTTTTTTCCAAAGTAACTAAAAAAATATTTTTTTTTCCAAAGTAACTAAAAAAATATTTTTTTTCCAAAGAAACTAAAAAAATATTTTTTTTCCCAAAGTAACTAAAAAAATATTTTTTTTTCCAAAGTAACTAAAAAAATATTTTTTTTTCCAAAGTAACTAAAAAAATATTTTTTTTCCCAAAGAAACTAAAAAAATATTTTTTTTTCCAAAGTAACTAAAAAAAATTTTTTTTTCCAAAGAAAGTAAAAAAATATTTTTTTTTCCAAAGTAACTAAAAAATATTTTTTTTTCCAAAGTAACTAAAAAAATATTTTTTTTTCCAAAGTAACTAAAAAAATATTTTTTTTTCCAAAGTAACTAAAAAAATATTTTTTTTTCCAAAGTAACTAAAAAAATATTTTTTTTTCCAAAGTAACTAAAAAAATATTTTTTTTTCCAAAGTAACTAAAAAAATATTTTTTTTTCCAAAGAAACTAAAAAAATATTTTTTTTTCCAAAGTAACTAAAAAAATATTTTTTTTCCCAAAGTAACTAAAAAAATATTTTTTTTTTCCAAAGTAACTAAAAAAATATTTTTTTTCCCAAAGAAACTAAAAAAATATTTTTTTTCCAAAGTAACTAAAAAATATATTTTTTTTCCAAAGTAACTAAAAAATATATTTTTTTTTCCAAAGTAACTAAAAAATATTTTTTTTTCCAAAGTAACTAAAAAAATATTTTTTTTTCCAAAGTAACTAAAAAAATATTTTTTTTTCCAAAGTAACTAAAAAAATATTTTTTTTAAAGTAACTAAAAAAATATATTTTTTTCCAAAGTAACTAAAAAAATATTTTTTTTTCCAAAGTAACTAAAAAAATATTTTTTTTTCCAAAGTAACTAAAAAAATATTTTTTTTCCCAAAGTAACTAAAAAAATATTTTTTTTTCCAAAGAAACTAAAAAAATATTTTTTTTTCCAAAGTAACTAAAAAAATATTTTTTTTCCCAAAGTAACTAAAAAAATATTTTTTTTTCCAAAGTAACTAAAAAAATATTTTTTTTCCCAAAGAAACTAAAAAAATATTTTTTTTCCCAAAGAAACTAAAAAAATATTTTTTTTTCCAAAGTAACTAAAAAATATTTTTTTTTCCAAAGTAACTAAAAAAAAATTTTTTTTTCCAAAGTAACTAAAAAATTTTTTTTTTTCCAAAGTAACTAAAACAATTTTTTTTTTTCCAAAGTAACTAAAAAAATATATTTTTTTAAAGTAACTAAAAAAATTTTTTTTTTTCCAAAGTAACTAAAAAAATATTTTTTTTCCAAAGAAACTAAAAAAATATTTTTTTTTCCAAAGTAACTAAAAAATATTTTTTTTTCCAAAGTAACTAAAAAAATATTTTTTTTCCAAAGTAACTAAAAAAATATTTTTTTTTCCAAAGTAACTAAAAAAATATTTTTTTTTCCAAAGTAACTAAAAAAATATTTTTTTTTCCAAAGTAACTAAAAAAAATTTTTTTTTTAAAGTAACTAAAAAAATATTTTTTTTTCCAAAGTAACTAAAAAAATATTTTTTTTCCCAAAGTAACTAAAAAAATATTTTTTTTTCCAAAATAACTAAAAAAATGTTTTTTTTCCAAAGTAACTAAAAAAATGTTTTTTTTCCAAAGTAACTAAAAAAATATTTTTTTTTCCAAAGTAACTAAAAAAATATTTTTTTTTCCAAAGTAACTAAAAAAATATTTTTTTTTCCAAAGTAACTAAAAAAATATTTTTTTTTCCAAAGAAACTAAAAAAATATTTTTTTTTCCAAAGTAACTAAAAAAAAAAATTTTTTTCCAAAGTAACTAAAAAAATATTTTTTTTTCCAAAGTAACTAAAAAAATATTTTTTTTCCAAAGAAACTAAAAAAATATTTTTTTTTCCAAAGTAACTAAAAAAATTTTTTTTTTTCCAAAGAAACTAAAAAAATATTTTTTTTTCCAAAGTAACTAAAAAAATTTTTTTTTTCCAAAGTAACTAAAAAAATATTTTTTTTTCCAAAGAAACTAAAAAAAAAATTTTTTTTCCAAAGTAACTAAAAAAATTTTTTTTTTTCCAAAGTAACTAAAAAAATTTTTTTTTTCCCAAAGTAACTAAAAAAATATTTTTTTTCCCAAAGTAACTAAAAAAATATTTTTTTTTTCCAAAGTAACTAAAAAAATATTTTTTTTTCCAAAGTAACTAAAAAAATTTTTTTTTTTCCAAAGTAACTAAAAAAATTTTTTTTTTTCCAAAGTAACTAAAAAAATTTTTTTTTTTCCAAAGTAACTAAAAAAAAATTTTTTTTTCCAAAGTAACTAAAAAAATATATTTTTTTCCAAAGTAACTAAAAAAATATTTTTTTTTCCAAAGAAACTAAAAAAATATTTTTTTTTCCAAAGAAACTAAAAAAATATTTTTTTTTTCCAAATTAACTAAAAAAAATATTTTTTTTCCAAAGAAACTAAAAAAATATTTTTTTTTCCAAAGTAACTAAAAAAATATTTTTTTTTCCAAAGTAACTAAAAAAATATTTTTTTTTCCAAAGTAACTAAAAAATATTTTTTTTTCCAAAGTAACTAAAAAAATATTTTTTTTCCAAAGTAACTAAAAAAATATTTTTTTTTCCAAAGTAACTAAAAAAATATTTTTTTTTCCAAAGTAACTAAAAAAATATTTTTTTTTCCAAAGAAACTAAAAAAATATTTTTTTTCCCAAAGTAACTAAAAAAAAAAAAAATGTTTCCAAAGAAACTAAAAAAATATTTTTTTTTCCAAAGTAACTAAAAAAATATTTTTTTTTCCAAAGTAACTAAAAAAATATTTTTTTTCCAAAGAAACTAAAAAAATATTTTTTTCCCCAAAGTAACTAAAAAAAAAAAAAAAATTTCCAAAGAAACTAAAAAAAAATTTTTTTTCCCAAAGTAACTAAAAAAATATTTTTTTTTCCAAAGAAACTAAAAAAATATTTTTTTTTCCAAAGTAACTAAAAAAATTTTTTTTTTTCCAAAGTAACTAAAAAAATAATTTTTTTTCCAAAGTAACTAAAAAAATAATTTTTTTTCCAAAGAAACTAAAAAAAATTTTTTTTTTCCAAAGTAACTAAAAAATTTTTTTTTTTCCAAAGTAACTAAAAAAATTATTTTTTTTCCAAAGTAACTAAAAAAATATTTTTTTTCCAAAGTAACTAAAAAAATATTTTTTTTTCCAAAGTAACTAAAAAAATATTTTTTTTTCCAAAGTAATTAAAAAAATATTTTTTTTTCCAAAGTAACTAAAAAAATATTTTTTTTTCCAAAGTAACTAAAAAAATTTTTTTTTTTCCAAAGTAACTAAAATTTTTTTTTTTTTCCAAAGAAACTAAAAAAATATTTTTTTTTCCAAAGTAACTAAAAAAATATTTTTTTTCCCAAAGTAACTAAAAAATTTTTTTTTTCCAAAGTAACTAAAAAAATTATTTTTTTTCCAAAGTAACTAAAAAAATATTTTTTTTTCCAAAGTAACTAAAAAAATATTTTTTTTTCCAAAGTAACTAAAAAAATATTTTTTTTTCCAAAGTAACTAAAAAAATATTTTTTTTTCCAAAGTAACTAAAAAAATATTTTTTTTTCCAAAGTAACTAAAAAAATATTTTTTTTTCCAAAGTAACTAAAAAAATATTTTTTTTTCCAAAGTAACTAAAAAAATTTTTTTTTTTCCAAAGTAACTAAAAAAATAATTTTTTTTCCAAAGTAACTAAAAAAATAATTTTTTTTCCAAAGAAACTAAAAAAAATTTTTTTTTTCCAAAGTAACTAAAAAATTTTTTTTTTTCCAAAGTAACTAAAAAAATTATTTTTTTTCCAAAGTAACTAAAAAAATATTTTTTTTCCAAAGTAACTAAAAAAATATTTTTTTTTCCAAAGTAACTAAAAAAATATTTTTTTTTCCAAAGTAATTAAAAAAATATTTTTTTTTCCAAAGTAACTAAAAAAATATTTTTTTTTCCAAAGTAACTAAAAAAATTTTTTTTTTTCCAAAGTAACTAAAATTTTTTTTTTTTTCCAAAGAAACTAAAAAAATATTTTTTTTTCCAAAGTAACTAAAAAAATATTTTTTTTCCCAAAGTAACTAAAAAATTTTTTTTTTCCAAAGTAACTAAAAAAATTATTTTTTTTCCAAAGTAACTAAAAAAATATTTTTTTTTCCAAAGTAACTAAAAAAATATTTTTTTTTCCAAAGTAACTAAAAAAATATTTTTTTTTCCAAAGTAACTAAAAAAATATTTTTTTTTCCAAAGTAACTAAAAAAATATTTTTTTTTCCAAAGTAACTAAAAAAATATTTTTTTTTCCAAAGAAACTAAAAAAATATTTTTTTTTCCAAAGTAACTAAAAAAAATTTTTTTTTTCCAAAGTAACTAAAAAAATATATTTTTTTTCCAAAGTAACTAAAAAAATATTTTTTTTCCAAAGAAACTAAAAAAATATTTTTTTTTCCAAATTAACTAAAAAAAATATTTTTTTTCCAAAGAAACTAAAAAAATATTTTTTTTTCCAAAGTAACTAAAAAAATATTTTTTTTTCCAAAGTAACTAAAAAAATATTTTTTTTTCCAAAGTAACTAAAAAAATATTTTTTTTTCCAAAGTAACTAAAAAAATATTTTTTTTCCAAAGTAACTAAAAAAATATTTTTTTTTCCAAAGTAACTAAAAAAATATTTTTTTTTCCAAAGTAACTAAAAAATATTTTTTTTTCCAAAGTAACTAAAAAAATATTTTTTTTTCCAAAGTAACTAAAAAAATATTTTTTTTTCCAAAGTAACTAAAAAAATATTATTTTTTCCAAAGAACTAAAAAAATATTTTTTTTTCCAAAGTAACTAAAAAAATATTTTTTTTCCAAAGTAAATAAACAAATATTTTTTTTTCCAAAGTAACTAAAAAAAATTTTTTTTTTCCAAAGTAACTAAAAAAATATTTTTTTTTCCAAAGTAACTAAAAAAATATTTTTTTTTCCAAAGAAACTAAAAAAATATTTTTTTTTCCAAAGTAACTAAAAAAATATTTTTTTTTCCAAAGTAACTAAAAAAATATTTTTTTTTCCAAAGTAAGTAAAAAAATATTTTTTTTTCCAAAGAAACTAAAAAAATATTTTTTTTTCCAAAGTAACTAAAAAAAATATTTTTTTTCCAAAGTAACTAAAAAAATATTTTTTTTTCCAAAGAAACTAAAAAAATATTTTTTTTTCCAAAGTAACTAAAAAATATTTTTTTTTTCCAAAGTAACTAAAAAATTATTTTTTTTCCCAAAGTAACTAAAAAAATATTTTTTTTTCCAAAGTAACTAAAAAAATATATTTTTTTCCAAAGTAACTAAAAAAAATTTTTTTTTTCCAAAGTAACTAAAAAAATATTTTTTTTTCCAAAGTAACTAAAAAAATATTTTTTTCCCAAAGTAACTAAAAAAATATTTTTTTTTCCAAAGTAACTAAAAAAATATTTTTTTTTCCAAAGTAACTAAAAAAATATTTTTTTTTCCAAAGTAACTAAAAAAATATTTTTTTTTCCAAAGAAACTAAAAAAATATTTTTTTTCCAAAGTAACTAAAAAAATTTTTTTTTTCCAAAGTAACTAAAAATATATATTTTTTTTCCAAAGTAACTAAAAAAAAATTTTTTCCCCAAAGAAACTAAAAAAAAATATTTTTTTTCCAAATTAACTAAAAAAAATATTTTTTTTCCAAAGAAACTAAAAAAATATTTTTTTTTCCAAAGTAACTAAAAAAATATTTTTTTTTCCAAAGTAACTAAAAAAATATTTTTTTTTCCAAAGTAACTAAAAAAATATTTTTTTTTCCAAAGTAACTAAAAAAATATTTTTTTTCCAAAGTAACTAAAAAAATATTTTTTTTTCCAAAGTAACTAAAAAAATATTTTTTTTTCCAAAGTAACTAAAAAAATATTTTTTTTTCCAAAGTAACTAAAAAAATATTTTTTTCCCAAAGTAACTAAAAAAATATTTTTTTTTCCAAAGTAACTAAAAAAATATTTTTTTTTCCAAAGTAACTAAAAAAATATTTTTTTTTCCAAAGTAACTAAAAAAATATTTTTTTTTCCAAAGAAACTAAAAAAATATTTTTTTTTCCAAAGTAACTAAAAAAATATTTTTTTTTCCAAAGTAACTAAAAAAATATTTTTTTTCCAAAGTAACTAAAAAAATATTTTTTTTCCCAAAGAAACTAAAAAAATATTTTTTTTCCCAAAGTAACTAAAAAAAATTTTTTTTTTCCAAAGAAACTAAAAAAATATTTTTTTTTCCAAAGTAACTAAAAAAATATATTTTTTTTCCAAAGTAACTAAAACAATATTTTTTTTTCCAAAGTAACTAAAAAAATATTTTTTTTTCCAAAGTAACTAAAAAAATATTTTTTTTCCAAAGTAACTAAAAAAATATTTTTTTTCCAAAGTAACTAAAAAAATATTTTTTTTCCCAAAATAACTAAAAAAATGTTTTTTTTTCCAAAGTAACTAAAAAAATATTTTTTTTCCAAAGTAACTAAAAAAATATTTTTTTTTCCAAAGTAACTAAAAAAATATTTTTTTTTCCAAAGTAACTAAAAAAATATTTTTTTTTCCAAAGTAACTAAAAAAATATTTTTTTTTCCAAAGAAACTAAAAAAATATTTTTTTTTCCAAAGTAACTAAAAAAAAATTTTTTTTTCCAAAGTAACTAAAAAAATATTTTTTTTTCCAAAGTAACTAAAAAAATATTTTTTTTCCAAAGAAACTAAAAAAATATTTTTTTTTCCAAAGTAACTAAAAAATTTTTTTTTTTCCAAAGAAACTAAAAAAATATTTTTTTTTTCCAAAGTAACTAAAAAAAATTTTTTTTTTCCAAAGTAACTAAAAAAATATTTTTTTTTCCAAAGAAACTAAAAAAAAATTTTTTTTTCCAAAGTAACTAAAAAAAATTTTTTTTTTCCAAAGTAACTAAAAAATTATTTTTTTTCCCAAAGTAACTAAAAAAATATTTTTTTTTCCAAAGAAACTAAAAAAATATTTTTTTTTCCAAAGTAACTAAAAAAATATTTTTTTTTCCAAAGTAACTAAAAAATATTTTTTTTTTCCAAAGTAACTAAAAAAATATTTTTTTTTCCAAAGTAACTAAAAAAAAAATTTTTTTTCCAAAGTAACTAAAAAAATATTTTTTTTCCAAAGTAACTAAAAAAATATATTTTTTTCCAAAGTAACTAAAAAAATATTTTTTTTTCCAAAGAAACTAAAAAAATATTTTTTTTTCCAAAGTAACTAAAAAAATATTTTTTTTTCCAAAGTAACTAAAAAAATATTTTTTTTCCAAAGTAAATAAACAAATATTTTTTTTTCCAAAGTAACTAAAAAAAAATTTTTTTTTCCAAAGTAACTAAAAAAATATTTTTTTTTCCAAAGTAACTAAAAAAATATTTTTTTTTCCAAAGAAACTAAAAAAATATTTTTTTTTCCAAAGTAACTAAAAACATATTTTTTTTTCCAAAGTAACTAAAAAAATATTTTTTTTTCCAAAGTAAGTAAAAAAATATTTTTTTTTCCAAAGAAACTAAAAAAATATTTTTTTTTCCAAAGTAACTAAAAAAAATATTTTTTTTCCAAAGTAACTAAAAAAATATTTTTTTTTCCAAAGAAACTAAAAAAATATTTTTTTTTCCAAAGTAACTAAAAAATATTTTTTTTTTCCAAAGTAACTAAAAAATTATTTTTTTTCCCAAAGTAACTAAAAAAATATTTTTTTTTCCAAAGTAACTAAAAAAATATTTTTTTTTCCAAAGTAACTAAAAAAAATTTTTTTTTTCCAAAGTAACTAAAAAAATATTTTTTTTTCCAAAGTAACTAAAAAAATATTTTTTTCCCAAAGTAACTAAAAAAATATTTTTTTTTCCAAAGTAACTAAAAAAATATTTTTTTTTCCAAAGTAACTAAAAAAATATTTTTTTTTCCAAAGTAACTAAAAAAATATTTTTTTTCCAAAGTAACTAAAAAAATATATTTTTTTCCAAAGTAACTAAAAAAATATTTTTTTTTCCAAAGAAACTAAAAAAATATTTTTTTTTCCAAAGTAACTAAAAAAATATTTTTTTTTCCAAAGTAACTAAAAAAATATTTTTTTTCCAAAGTAAATAAACAAATATTTTTTTTTCCAAAGTAACTAAAAAAAATTTTTTTTTTCCAAAGTAACTAAAAAAATATTTTTTTTTCCAAAGTAACTAAAAAAATATTTTTTTTTCCAAAGAAACTAAAAAAATATTTTTTTTTCCAAAGTAACTAAAAAAATATTTTTTTTTCCAAAGTAACTAAAAAAATATTTTTTTTCCAAAGTAAGTAAAAAAATATTTTTTTTTCCAAAGAAACTAAAAAAAGATTTTTTTTTCCAAAGTAACTAAAAAAAATATTTTTTTTCCAAAGTAACTAAAAAAATATTTTTTTTTCCAAAGAAACTAAAAAAATATTTTTTTTTCCAAAGTAACTAAAAAATATTTTTTTTTTCCAAAGTAACTAAAAAATTATTTTTTTTCCCAAAGTAACTAAAAAAATATTTTTTTTTCCAAAGTAACTAAAAAAATATTTTTTTTTCCAAAGTAACTAAAAAAAATTTTTTTTTTCCAAAGTAACTAAAAAAATATTTTTTTTTCCAAAGTAACTAAAAAAATATTTTTTTCCCAAAGTAACTAAAAAAATATTTTTTTTTCCAAAGTAACTAAAAAAATATTTTTTTTTCCAAAGTAACTAAAAAAATATTTTTTTTTCCAAAGTAACTAAAAAAATATTTTTTTTTCCAAAGAAACTAAAAAAATATTTTTTTTCCAAAGTAACTAAAAACAAATTTTTTTTTCCAAAGTAACTAAAAAAATATATTTTTTTTCCAAAGTAACTAAAAAAAAATTTTTTTTCCAAAGAAACTAAAAAAAAATATATTTTTTTCAAATTAACTAAAAAAAATATTTTTTTTCCAAAGAAACTAAAAAAATATTTTTTTTTCCAAAGTAACTAAAAAAATATTTTTTTTTCCAAAGTAACTAAAAAAATATTTTTTTTTCCAAAGTAACTAAAAAAATATTTTTTTTTCCAAAGTAACTAAAAAAATATTTTTTTTCCAAAGTAACTAAAAAAATATTTTTTTTTCCAAAGTAACTAAAAAAATATTTTTTTTTCCAAAGTAACTAAAAAAATATTTTTTTTTCCAAAGTAACTAAAAAAATATTTTTTTTTCCAAAGTAACTAAAAAAATATTTTTTTTTCCAAAGTAACTAAAAAAATATTTTTTTTTCCAAAGTAACTAAAAAAATATTTTTTTTTCCAAAGTAACTAAAAAAATATTTTTTTTCCAAAGTAAATAAACAAATATTTTTTTTTCCAAAGTAACTAAAAAAATATTTTTTTTTCCAAAGTAACTAAAAAAATATTTTTTTTCCAAAGTAACTAAAAAAATATTTTTTTTTCCAAAGTAACTAAAAAATATTTTTTTTTTCCAAAGTAACTAAAAAATTATTTTTTTTCCCAAAGTAACTAAAAAAATATTTTTTTTTCCAAAGTAACTAAAAAAATATTTTTTTTTCCAAAGTAACTAAAAAAAATTTTTTTTTTCCAAAGTAACTAAAAAAATATTTTTTTTTCCAAAGTAACTAAAAAAATATTTTTTTCCCAAAGTAACTAAAAAAATATTTTTTTTTCCAAAGTAACTAAAAAAATATTTTTTTTTCCAAAGTAACTAAAAAAATATTTTTTTTTCCAAAGTAACTAAAAAAATATTTTTTTTTCCAAAGAAACTAAAAAAATATATTTTTTTCCAAAGTAACTAAAAAAATATTTTTTTTTCCAAAGTAACTAAAAAAATATTTTTTTTTCCAAAGTAACTAAAAAAATATTTTTTTTCCCAAAGAAACTAAAAAAATATTTTTTTTCCCAAAGTAACTAAAAAAATTTTTTTTTTCCAAAGAAACTAAAAAAATATTTTTTTTTCCAAAGTAACTAAAAAAATATATTTTTTTTCCAAAGTAACTAAAACAATATTTTTTTTTCCAAAGTAACTAAAAAAAAATTTTTTTTTCCAAAGTAACTAAAAAAATATTTTTTTTTCCAAAGTAACTAAAAAAATATTTTTTTTCCAAAGTAACTAAAAAAATATTTTTTTTCCAAAAATAACTAAAAAAATGTTTTTTTTTCCAAAGTAACTAAAAAAATATTTTTTTTCCAAAGTAACTAAAAAAATATTTTTTTTTCCAAAGTAACTAAAAAAATATTTTTTTTTCCAAAGTAACTAAAAAAATATTTTTTTTTCCAAAGTAACTAAAAAAATATTTTTTTTTCCAAAGAAACTAAAAAAAAATTTTTTTTTCCAAAGTAACTAAAAAAAAAATTTTTTTTCCAAAGTAACTAAAAAAATATTTTTTTTTCCAAAGTAACTAAAAAAATATTTTTTTTCCAAAGAAACTAAAAAAATATTTTTTTTTCCAAAGTAACTAAAAAATTTTTTTTTTTTCCAAAGAAACTAAAAAAATATTTTTTTTTTCCAAAGTAACTAAAAAAAATTTTTTTTTTCCAAAGTAACTAAAAAAATATTTTTTTTTCCAAAGAAACAAAAAAAAAAATTTTTTTTCCAAAGTAACTAAAAAATTTTTTTTTTTTCCAAAGTAACTAAAAAATTATTTTTTTTCCCAAAGTAACTAAAAAAATATTTTTTTTTCCAAAGAAACTAAAAAAATATTTTTTTTTCCAAAGTAACTAAAAAAATATTTTTTTTTCCAAAGTAACTAAAAAAAATTTTTTTTCCCAAAGTAACTAAAAAAATATTTTTTTTTCCAAAGTAACTAAAAAAAAAAAAATTTTTCCAAAGTAACTAAAAAAATATTTTTTTTCCAAAGTAACTAAAAAAATATATTTTTTTCCAAAGTAACTAAAAAAATATTTTTTTTTCCAAAGAAACTAAAAAAATATTTTTTTTTCCAAAGTAACTAAAAAAAATTTTTTTTTTCCAAAGTAACTAAAAAAATATATTTTTTTTCCAAAGTAACTAAAAAAATTTTTTTTTTTCCAAAGAAACTAAAAAAATATATTTTTTTTCCAAATTAACTAAAAAAAATATTTTTTTTCCAAAGAAACTAAAAAAATATTTTTTTTCCCAAAGTAACTAAAAAAAAAAAAAATGTTTCCAAAGAAACTAAAAAAATATTTTTTTTTCCAAAGTAACTAAAAAAATATTTTTTTTTCCAAAGTAACTAAAAAAATATTTTTTTTCCAAAGAAACTAAAAAAATATTTTTTTTCCCAAAGTAACTAAAAAAAAAAAAAAAATTTCCAAAGAAACTAAAAAAAAATTTTTTTTTCCAAAGTAACTAAAAAAATATTTTTTTTTCCAAAGAAACTAAAAAAATATTTTTTTTTCCAAAGTAACTAAAAAAAATTTTTTTTTTCCAAAGTAACTAAAAAAATAAATTTTTTTCCAAAGTAACTAAAAAAATATTTTTTTTTCCAAAGAAACTAAAAAAATTATTTTTTTTCCAAAGTAACTAAAAAAATATTTTTTTTTCCAAAGTAACTAAAAAAATATTTTTTTTTCCAAAGTAACTAAAAAAATATTTTTTTTTCCAAAGTAATTAAAAAAATATTTTTTTTTCCAAAGTAACTAAAAAAAATTTTTTTTTTCCAAAGTAACTAAAAAAAAATTTTTTTTTCCAAAGTAACTAAAAAAATATATTTTTTTTCCAAAGTAACTAAAAAAATATCTTTTTTCCAAAGAAACTAAAAAAATATTTTTTTTTCCAAATTAACTAAAAAAAATATTTTTTTTCCAAAGAAACTAAAAAAATATTTTTTTTTCCAAAGTAACTAAAAAAATATTTTTTTTTCCAAAGTAACTAAAAAAATATTTTTTTTTCCAAAGTAACTAAAAAAATATTTTTTTTCCAAAGTAACTAAAAAAATATTTTTTTTCCAAAGTAACTAAAAAAATATTTTTTTTTCCAAAGTAACTAAAAAAATATTTTTTTTTCCAAAGTAACTAAAAAAATATTTTTTTTTCCAAAGTAACTAAAAAAATATTTTTTTTTCCAAAGTAACTAAAAAAATATTTTTTTTTCCAAAGTAACTAAAAAAATATTTTTTTTTCCAAAGTAACTAAAAAAATATTTTTTTTTCCAAAGTAACTAAAAAAATATTTTTTTTCCAAAGTAAATAAACAAATATTTTTTTTTCCAAAGTAACTAAAAAAATATTTTTTTTTCCAAAGTAACTAAAAAAATATTTTTTTTTCCAAAGTAACTAAAAAAATATTTTTTTTTCCAAAGAAACTAAAAAAATATTTTTTTTTCCAAAGTAACTAAAAAAAAATTTTTTTTTCCAAAGTAACTAAAAAATTATTTTTTTTCCCAAAGTAACTAAAAAAATATTTTTTTTTCCAAAGAAACTAAAAAAATATTTTTTTTTCCAAAGTAACTAAAAAAATATTTTTTTTTCCAAAGTAACTAAAAAAATATTTTTTTTTCCAAAGTAACTAAAAAAATATTTTTTTTTCCAAAGTAACTAAAAAAAAAAAAATTTTTCCAAAGTAACTAAAAAAATATTTTTTTTTCCAAAGTAACTAAAAAAATATATTTTTTTCCAAAGTAACTAAAAAAATATTTTTTTTTCCAAAGAAACTAAAAAAATATTTTTTTTTCCAAAGTAACTAAAAAAATTTTTTTTTTTCCAAAGTAACTAAAAAAATATTTTTTTTTTCCAAAGTAACTAAAAAAATATTTTTTTTTCCAAAGAAACTAAAAAAATATATTTTTTTTCCAAATTAACTAAAAAAAATATTTTTTTTCCAAAGAAACTAAAAAAATATTTTTTTTTCCAAAGTAACTAAAAAAATATTTTTTTTTCCAAAGTAACTAAAAAAATATTTTTTTTTCCAAAGTAACTAAAAAAATATTTTTTTTTCCAAAGTAACTAAAAAAATATTTTTTTTCCAAAGTAACTAAAAAAATATTTTTTTTTCCAAAGTAACTAAAAAAATATTTTTTTTTCCAAAGTAACTAAAAAAATATTTTTTTTTCCAAAGTAACTAAAAAAATATTTTTTTTCCAAAGAAACTAAAAAAATATTTTTTTTCCCAAAGTAACTAAAAAAAAAAAAAAAAATTCCAAAGAAACTAAAAAAATTTTTTTTTTTCCAAAGTAACTAAAAAAATATTTTTTTTTCCAAAGAAACTAAAAAAATATTTTTTTTTCCAAAGTAACTAAAAAAATTTTTTTTTTTCCAAAGTAACTAAAAAAATAAAAAATTTTCCAAAGTAACTAAAAAAATATTTTTTTTTCCAAAGAAACTAAAAAAATTTTTTTTTTTCCAAAGTAACTAAAAAATTTTTTTTTTTCCCAAAGTAACTAAAAAAATTATTTTTTTTCCAAAGTAACTAAAAAAATATTTTTTTTTCCAAAGTAACTAAAAAAATATTTTTTTTTCCAAAGTAACTAAAAAAATATTTTTTTTTCCAAAGTAATTAAAAAAATATTTTTTTTTCCAAAGTAACTAAAAAAATATTTTTTTTTCCAAAGTAACTAAAAATTTTTTTTTTTTTCCAAAGTAACTAAAAATTTTTTTTTTTTTCCAAAGAAACTAAAAAAATATTTTTTTTTCCAAAGTAACTAAAAAAATATTTTTTTTTCCAAAGTAACTAAAAAATTATTTTTTTTCCAAAGTAACTAAAAAAATTATTTTTTTTCCAAAGTAACTAAAAAAATATTTTTTTTTCCAAAGTAACTAAAAAAATATTTTTTTTCCAAAGTAACTAAAAAAATATTTTTTTTTCCAAAGTAACTAAAAAAATATTTTTTTTTCCAAAGTAACTAAAAAAATATTTTTTTTCCAAAGTAACTAAAAATATATTTTTTTTTCCAAAGAAACTAAAAAAATATTTTTTTTTCCAAATTAACTAAAAAAAATATTTTTTTTCCAAAGAAACTAAAAAAATATTTTTTTTTCCAAAGTAACTAAAAAAATATTTTTTTTTCCAAAGTAACTAAAAAAATTTTTTTTTTTCCAAAGTAACTAAAAAAATTTTTTTTTTTCCAAAGTAACTAAAAAAATATTTTTTTTCCAAAGTAACTAAAAAAATATTTTTTTTTCCAAAGTAACTAAAAAAATATTTTTTTTTCCAAAGTAACTAAAAAAATATTTTTTTTTCCAAAGTAACTAAAAAAATATTTTTTTTTCCAAAGTAACTAAAAAAATATTTTTTTTTCCAAAGTAACTAAAAAAATATTTTTTTTTCCAAAGTAACTAAAAAAATATTTTTTTTTCCAAAGTAACTAAAAAAATATTTTTTTTCCAAAGTAAATAAACAAATATTTTTTTTTCCAAAGTAACTAAAAAAATATTTTTTTTTCCAAAGTAACTAAAAAAATATTTTTTTTTCCAAAGTAACTAAAAAAATATTTTTTTTTCCAAAGAAACTAAAAAAATTTTTTTTTTTCCAAAGTAACTAAAAAAAATTTTTTTTTTCCAAAGTAACTAAAAAAATTTTTTTTTTCCAAAGTAACTAAAAAAATATTTTTTTTTCCAAAGTAACTAAAAAAATATTTTTTTCCCAAAGTAACTAAAAAAATATTTTTTTTTCCAAAGTAACTAAAAAAATATTTTTTTTTCCAAAGTAACTAAAAAAATATTTTTTTTTCCAAAGTAACTAAAAAAATATTTTTTTTTCCAAAGAAACTAAAAAAATATTTTTTTTTCCAAAGTAACTAAAAAATTTTTTTTTTTTTCCAAAGTAACTAAAAAAATATATTTTTTTTCCAAAGTAACTAAAAAAATATTTTTTTTCCAAAGAAACTAAAAAAATATTTTTTTTTCCAAATTAACTAAAAAAAATATTTTTTTTCCAAAGAAACTAAAAAAATATTTTTTTTTCCAAAGTAACTAAAAAAATATTTTTTTTTCCAAAGTAACTAAAAAAATATTTTTTTTTCCAAAGTAACTAAAAAAATATTTTTTTTTCCAAAGTAACTAAAAAAATATTTTTTTTCCAAAGTAACTAAAAAAATATTTTTTTTTCCAAAGTAACTAAAAAAATATTTTTTTTTCCAAAGTAACTAAAAAAATATTTTTTTTTCCAAAGTAACTAAAAAAATATTTTTTTTTCCAAAGTAACTAAAAAAATATTTTTTTTTCCAAAGTAACTAAAAAAATATTTTTTTTCCAAAGTAAATAAACAAATATTTTTTTTTCCAAAGTAACTAAAAAAATATTTTTTTTTCCAAAGTAACTAAAAAAATATTTTTTTTTCCAAAGTAACTAAAAAAATATTTTTTTTCCCAAAGTAACTAAAAAATATTTTTTTTTCCAAAGTAACTAAAAAATTATTTTTTTTCCCAAAGTAACTAAAAAAATATTTTTTTTTCCAAAGTAACTAAAAAAATATTTTTTTTTCCAAAGTAACTAAAAAAAATTTTTTTTTTCCAAAGTAACTAAAAAAATATATTTTTTTCCAAAGTAACTAAAAAAATATTTTTTTCCCAAAGTAACTAAAAAAATATTTTTTTTTCCAAAGTAACTAAAAAAATATTTTTTTTTCCAAAGTAACTAAAAAAATATTTTTTTTTCCAAAGTAACTAAAAAAATTTTTTTTTTTCCAAAGTAACTAAAAAAATATTTTTTTTTCCAAAGTAACTAAAAAAATATTTTTTTTTCCAAAGTAACTAAAAAAATATTTTTTTTTCCAAAGAAACTAAAAAAATATTTTTTTTTCCAAAGTAACTAAAAAAATATTTTTTTTTCCAAAGTAACTAAAAAAATATTTTTTTTCCAAAGTAACTAAAAAAATATTTTTTTTCCCAAAGAAACTAAAAAAATATTTTTTTTCCCAAAGTAACTAAAAAAAATTTTTTTTTTCCAAAGAAACTAAAAAAAATTTTTTTTTCCAAAGTAACTAAAAAAATATTTTTTTTTCCAAAGTAACTAAAAAAATATTTTTTTTTCCAAAGTAACTAAAAAAATATTTTTTTTTCCAAAGTAACTAAAAAAATATTTTTTTTCCAAAGTAACTAAAAAAATATTTTTTTTTCCAAAGTAACTAAAAAAATATTTTTTTTTCCAAAATAACTAAAAAAATGTTTTTTTTTCCAAAGTAACTAAAAAAATATTTTTTTTCCAAAGTAACTAAAAAAATATTTTTTTTTCCAAAGTAACTAAAAAAAAAAAAAAAAATTCCAAAGTAACTAAAAAAATATTTTTTTTTCCAAAGTAACTAAAAAAATATTTTTTTTCCAAAGAAACTAAAAAAATATTTTTTTTTCCAAAGTAACTAAAAAAATTTTTTTTTTTCCAAAGAAACTAAAAAAATATTTTTTTTTTCCAAAGTAACTAAAAAAAATTTTTTTTTTCCAAAGTAACTAAAAAAATATTTTTTTTCCCAAAGAAACTAAAAAAAATATTTTTTTTCCAAAGTAACTAAAAAAAATATTTTTTTTCCAAAGTAACTAAAAAAATATTTTTTTTCCCAAAGTAACTAAAAAAATATTTTTTTTTCCAAAGTAACCAAAAAAATATTTTTTTTTCCAAAGAAACTAAAAAAATATTTTTTTTTCCAAAGTAACTAAAAAAAATTTTTTTTTTCCAAAGTAACTAAAAAAATATTTTTTTTTTCCAAAGTAACTAAAAAAATATTTTTTTTTCCAAAGAAACTAAAAAAATATTTTTTTTTCCAAAGTAACTAAAAAAAATATTTTTTTTCCAAAGTAACTAAAAAAATATTTTTTTTTCCAAAGAAACTAAAAAAATATTTTTTTTTCCAAAGTAACTAAAAAATTTTTTTTTTTCCAAAGTAACTAAAAAATTATTTTTTTTCCCAAAGTAACTAAAAAAATATTTTTTTTTCCAAAGTAACTAAAAAAATATTTTTTTTTCCAAAGTAACTAAAAAAATTTTTTTTTTCCAAAGTAACTAAAAAAATATTTTTTTTTCCAAAGTAACTAAAAAAATATTTTTTTCCCAAAGTAACTAAAAAAATATTTTTTTTTCCAAAGTAACTAAAAAAATATTTTTTTTTCCAAAGTAACTAAAAAAATAATTTTTTTTCCAAAGTAACTAAAAAAAAATTTTTTTTTCCAAAGTAACTAAAAAAATAATTTTTTTTCCAAAGTAACTAAAAAAATATTTTTTTTCCAAAGTAACTAAAAAAATATTTTTTTTTCCAAAGTAACTAAAAAAATATTTTTTTTTCCAAAGTAACTAAAAAAATATTTTTTTTTCCAAAGTAACTAAAAAAATATTTTTTTTTCCAAAGAAACTAAAAAAATATTTTTTTTTCCAAAGTAACTAAAAAAAATTTTTTTTTCCAAAGTAACTAAAAAAAATTTTTTTTTTCCAAAGTAACTAAAAAAATATTTTTTTTCCAAAGAAACTAAAAAAATATTTTTTTTTCCAAAGTAACTAAAAAATTATTTTTTTTCCAAAGAAACTAAAAAAATATTTTTTTTTCCAAAGTAACTAAAAAAAAATTTTTTTTTCCAAAGTAACTAAAAAAATATTTTTTTTTCCAAAGAAACTAAAAAAAAATTTTTTTTCCAAAGTAACTAAAAAAAATTTTATTTTTCCAAAGTTACTAAAAAATTATTTTTTTTCCCAAAGTAACTAAAAAAATATTTTTTTTTCCAAAGTAACTAAAAAAATATTTTTTTTTCCAAAGTAACTAAAAAAATATTTTTTTTTCCAAAGTAACTAAAAAAAATTTTTTTTTTCCAAAGTAACTAAAAAAATATTTTTTTTCCAAAGTAACTAAAAAAAAAAAAATTTTTCCAAAGTAACTAAAAAAATATTTTTTTTTCCAAAGTAACTAAAAAAATATATTTTTTTCCAAAGTAACTAAAAAAATATTTTTTTTTCCAAAGAAACTAAAAAAATATTTTTTTTTCCAAAGTAACTAAAAAAAATTTTTTTTTTCCAAAGTAACTAAAAAAATATATTTTTTTTTCCAAAGTAACTAAAAAAATATTTTTTTTTCCAAAGTAACTAAAAAAATATTTTTTTTTCCAAAGTAACTAAAAAAATATTTTTTTTTCCAAAGTAACTAAAAAAATATTTTTTTTTCCAAAGTAACTAAAAAAATATTTTTTTTCCAAAGTAACTAAAAAAATATTTTTTTTTCCAAAGTAACTAAAAAAATATTTTTTTTTCCAAAGTAACTAAAAAAATATTTTTTTTTCCAAAGTAACTAAAAAAATATTTTTTTTTCCAAAGAAACTAAAAAAATATTTTTTTTCCCAAAGTAACTAAAAAAAAAAAAAATGTTTCCAAAGAAACTAAAAAAATATTTTTTTTTCCAAAGTAACTAAAAAAATATTTTTTTTTCCAAAGTAACTAAAAAAATATTTTTTTTTCCAAAGTAACTAAAAAAATATTTTTTTTTCCAAAGAAACTAAAAAAATATTTTTTTTCCCAAAGTAACTAAAAAAAAAAAAAAAAAATTCCAAAGAAACTAAAAAAATATATTTTTTTCCAAAGTAACTAAAAAAAATTTTTTTTTTCCAAAGTAACTAAAAAAATAATTTTTTTTCCAAAGTAACTAAAAAAAATTTTTTTTTTCCAAAGAAACTAAAAAAAAAATTTTTTTTCCAAAGTAACTAAAAAATTTTTTTTTTTCCAAAGTAACTAAAAAAATTTTTTTTTTTCCAAAGTAACTAAAAAAATATTTTTTTTTCCAAAGTAACTAAAAAAATATTTTTTTTTCCAAAGTAACTAAAAAAATATTTTTTTTTCCAAAGTAATTAAAAAAATATTTTTTTTTGCAAAGTAACTAAAAAAATATTTTTTTTTCCAAAGTAACTAAAACAATTTTTTTTTTTCCAAAGTAACTAAAAATTTTTTTTTTTTCCAAAGAAACTAAAAAAATATTTTTTTTTCCAAAGTAACTAAAAAAATATTTTTTTTTCCAAAGTAACTAAAAAATTATTTTTTTTCCAAAGTAACTAAAAAAATTATTTTTTTTCCAAAGTAACTAAAAAAATATTTTTTTTTCCAAAGTAACTAAAAAAATATTTTTTTTTCCAAAGTAACTAAAAAAATATTTTTTTTTCCAAAGAAACTAAAAAAATATTTTTTTTTCCAAAGTAACTAAAAAAATATTTTTTTTTCCAAAGTAACTAAAAAAATATTTTTTTTTCCAAAGTAAGTAAAAAAATATTTTTTTTTCCAAAGAAACTAAAAAAATATTTTTTTTTCCAAAGTAACTAAAAAAAATATTTTTTTTCCAAAGTAACTAAAAAAATATTTTTTTTTCCAAAGAAACTAAAAAAATATTTTTTTTTCCAAAGTAACTAAAAAATATTTTTTTTTTCCAAAGTAACTAAACAATTATTTTTTTTCCCAAAGTAACTAAAAAAATATTTTTTTTTCCAAAGTAACTAAAAAAATATTTTTTTTTCCAAAGTAACTAAAAAAAATTTTTTTTTTCCAAAGTAACTAAAAAAATATTTTTTTTTCCAAAGTAACTAAAAAAATATTTTTTTCCCAAAGTAACTAAAAAAATATTTTTTTTTCCAAAGTAACTAAAAAAATATTTTTTTTTCCAAAGTAACTAAAAAAATATTTTTTTTTCCAAAGTAACTAAAAAAATATTTTTTTTCCAAAGTAACTAAAAAAATATATTTTTTTCCAAAGTAACTAAAAAAATATTTTTTTTTCCAAAGAAACTAAAAAAATATTTTTTTTTCCAAAGTAACTAAAAAAATATTTTTTTTTCCAAAGTAACTAAAAAAATATTTTTTTTCCAAAGTAAATAAACAAATATTTTTTTTTCCAAAGTAACTAAAAAAAATTTTTTTTTTCCAAAGTAACTAAAAAAATATTTTTTTTTCCAAAGTAACTAAAAAAATATTTTTTTTTCCAAAGAAACTAAAAAAATATTTTTTTTTCCAAAGTAACTAAAAAAATATTTTTTTTTCCAAAGTAACTAAAAAAATATTTTTTTTCCAAAGTAAGTAAAAAAATATTTTTTTTTCCAAAGAAACTAAAAAAATATTTTTTTTTCCAAAGTAACTAAAAAAAATATTTTTTTTCCAAAGTAACTAAAAAAATATTTTTTTTTCCAAAGAAACTAAAAAAATATTTTTTTTTCCAAAGTAACTAAAAAATATTTTTTTTTTCCAAAGTAACTAAAAAATTATTTTTTTTCCCAAAGTAACTAAAAAAATATTTTTTTTTCCAAAGTAACTAAAAAAATATTTTTTTTTCCAAAGTAACTAAAAAAAATTTTTTTTTTCCAAAGTAACTAAAAAAATATTTTTTTTTCCAAAGTAACTAAAAAAATATTTTTTTCCCAAAGTAACTAAAAAAATATTTTTTTTTCCAAAGTAACTAAAAAAATATTTTTTTTTCCAAAGTAACTAAAAAAATATTTTTTTTTCCAAAGTAACTAAAAAAATATTTTTTTTTCCAAAGAAACTAAAAAAATATTTTTTTTCCAAAGTAACTAAAAACAAATTTTTTTTTCCAAAGTAACTAAAAAAATATATTTTTTTTCCAAAGTAACTAAAAAAAAAATTTTTTTCCAAAGAAACTAAAAAAAAATATATTTTTTTCAAATTAACTAAAAAAAATATTTTTTTTCCAAAGAAACTAAAAAAATATTTTTTTTTCCAAAGTAACTAAAAAAATATTTTTTTTTCCAAAGTAACTAAAAAAATATTTTTTTTTCCAAAGTAACTAAAAAAATATTTTTTTTTCCAAAGTAACTAAAAAAATATTTTTTTTCCAAAGTAACTAAAAAAATATTTTTTTTTCCAAAGTAACTAAAAAAATATTTTTTTTTCCAAAGTAACTAAAAAAATATTTTTTTTTCCAAAGTAACTAAAAAAATATTTTTTTTTCCAAAGTAACTAAAAAAATATTTTTTTTTCCAAAGTAACTAAAAAAATATTTTTTTTTCCAAAGTAACTAAAAAAATATTTTTTTTTCCAAAGTAACTAAAAAAATATTTTTTTTCCAAAGTAAATAAACAAATATTTTTTTTTCCAAAGTAACTAAAAAAATATTTTTTTTTCCAAAGTAACTAAAAAAATATTTTTTTTCCAAAGTAACTAAAAAAATATTTTTTTTTCCAAAGTAACTAAAAAATATTTTTTTTTTCCAAAGTAACTAAAAAATTATTTTTTTTCCCAAAGTAACTAAAAAAATATTTTTTTTTCCAAAGTAACTAAAAAAATATTTTTTTTTCCAAAGTAACTAAAAAAAATTTTTTTTTTCCAAAGTAACTAAAAAAATATTTTTTTTTCCAAAGTAACTAAAAAAATATTTTTTTCCCAAAGTAACTAAAAAAATATTTTTTTTTCCAAAGTAACTAAAAAAATATTTTTTTTTCCAAAGTAACTAAAAAAATATTTTTTTTTCCAAAGTAACTAAAAAAATATTTTTTTTTCCAAAGAAACTAAAAAAATATATTTTTTTCCAAAGTAACTAAAAAAATATTTTTTTTTCCAAAGTAACTAAAAAAATATTTTTTTTTCCAAAGTAACTAAAAAAATATTTTTTTTCCCAAAGAAACTAAAAAAATATTTTTTTTCCCAAAGTAACTAAAAAAATTTTTTTTTTCCAAAGAAACTAAAAAAATATTTTTTTTTCCAAAGTAACTAAAAAAATATATTTTTTTTCCAAAGTAACTAAAACAATATTTTTTTTTCCAAAGTAACTAAAAAAAAATTTTTTTTTCCAAAGTAACTAAAAAAATATTTTTTTTTCCAAAGTAACTAAAAAAATATTTTTTTTCCAAAGTAACTAAAAAAATATTTTTTTTCCAAAAATAACTAAAAAAATGTTTTTTTTTCCAAAGTAACTAAAAAAATATTTTTTTTCCAAAGTAACTAAAAAAATATTTTTTTTTCCAAAGTAACTAAAAAAATATTTTTTTTTCCAAAGTAACTAAAAAAATATTTTTTTTTCCAAAGTAACTAAAAAAATATTTTTTTTTCCAAAGAAACTAAAAAAAAATTTTTTTTTCCAAAGTAACTAAAAAAAAAATTTTTTTTCCAAAGTAACTAAAAAAATATTTTTTTTTCCAAAGTAACTAAAAAAATATTTTTTTTCCAAAGAAACTAAAAAAATATTTTTTTTTCCAAAGTAACTAAAAATTTTTTTTTTTTTCCAAAGAAACTAAAAAAATATTTTTTTTTTCCAAAGTAACTAAAAAAAATTTTTTTTTTCCAAAGTAACTAAAAAAATATTTTTTTTTCCAAAGAAACAAAAAAAAAAATTTTTTTTCCAAAGTAACTAAAAAATTTTTTTTTTTTCCAAAGTAACTAAAAAATTATTTTTTTTCCCAAAGTAACTAAAAAAATATTTTTTTTTCCAAAGAAACTAAAAAAATATTTTTTTTTCCAAAGTAACTAAAAAAATATTTTTTTTTCCAAAGTAACTAAAAAAATTTTTTTTTCCCAAAGTAACTAAAAAAATATTTTTTTTTCCAAAGTAACTAAAAAAAAAAAAATTTTTCCAAAGTAACTAAAAAAATATTTTTTTTCCAAAGTAACTAAAAAAATATATTTTTTTCCAAAGTAACTAAAAAAATATTTTTTTTTCCAAAGAAACTAAAAAAATATTTTTTTTTCCAAAGTAACTAAAAAAAATTTTTTTTTTCCAAAGTAACTAAAAAAATATATTTTTTTTCCAAAGTAACTAAAAAAATATTTTTTTTTCCAAAGAAACTAAAAAAATATATTTTTTTTCCAAATTAACTAAAAAAAATATTTTTTTTCCAAAGAAACTAAAAAAATATTTTTTTTCCCAAAGTAACTAAAAAAAAAAAAAATGTTTCCAAAGAAACTAAAAAAATATTTTTTTTTCCAAAGTAACTAAAAAAATATTTTTTTTTCCAAAGTAACTAAAAAAATATTTTTTTTCCAAAGAAACTAAAAAAATATTTTTTTTCCCAAAGTAACTAAAAAAAAAAAAAAAAATTCCAAAGAAACTAAAAAAAAATTTTTTTTTCCAAAGTAACTAAAAAAATATTGTTTTTTCCAAAGAAACTAAAAAAATATTTTTTTTTCCAAAGTAACTAAAAAAAATTTTTTTTTTCCAAAGTAACTAAAAAAATAAATTTTTTTCCAAAGTAACTAAAAAAATATTTTTTTTTCCAAAGAAACTAAAAAAATTATTTTTTTTCCAAAGTAACTAAAAAAATATTTTTTTTTCCAAAGTAACTAAAAAAATATTTTTTTTTCCAAAGTAACTAAAAAAATATTTTTTTTTCCAAAGTAATTAAAAAAATATTTTTTTTTCCAAAGTAACTAAAAAAAATTTTTTTTTTCCAAAGTAACTAAAAAAAAATTTTTTTTTCCAAAGTAACTAAAAAAATATATTTTTTTTCCAAAGTAACTAAAAAAATATTTTTTTTCCAAAGAAACTAAAAAAATATTTTTTTTTCCAAATTAACTAAAAAAAATATTTTTTTTCCAAAGAAACTAAAAAAATATTTTTTTTTCCAAAGTAACTAAAAAAATATTTTTTTTTCCAAAGTAACTAAAAAAATATTTTTTTTTCCAAAGTAACTAAAAAAATATTTTTTTTCCAAAGTAACTAAAAAAATATTTTTTTTCCAAAGTAACTAAAAAAATATTTTTTTTTCCAAAGTAACTAAAAAAATATTTTTTTTTCCAAAGTAACTAAAAAAATATTTTTTTTTCCAAAGTAACTAAAAAAATATTTTTTTTTCCAAAGTAACTAAAAAAATATTTTTTTTTCCAAAGTAACTAAAAAAATATTTTTTTTTCCAAAGTAACTAAAAAAATATTTTTTTTTCCAAAGTAACTAAAAAAATATTTTTTTTCCAAAGTAAATAAACAAATATTTTTTTTTCCAAAGTAACTAAAAAAATATTTTTTTTTCCAAAGTAACTAAAAAAATATTTTTTTTTCCAAAGTAACTAAAAAAATATTTTTTTTTCCAAAGAAACTAAAAAAATATTTTTTTTTCCAAAGTAACTAAAAAAAAATTTTTTTTTCCAAAGTAACTAAAAAATTATTTTTTTTCCCAAAGTAACTAAAAAAATATTTTTTTTTCCAAAGAAACTAAAAAAATATTTTTTTTTCCAAAGTAACTAAAAAAATATTTTTTTTTCCAAAGAAACTAAAAAAATATTTTTTTTTCCAAAGTAACTAAAAAAATTTTTTTTTTTCCAAAGTAACTAAAAAAATATTTTTTTTTTCCAAAGTAACTAAAAAAATATTTTTTTTTCCAAAGAAACTAAAAAAATATATTTTTTTTCCAAATTAACTAAAAAAAATATTTTTTTTCCAAAGAAACTAAAAAAATATTTTTTTTTCCAAAGTAACTAAAAAAATATTTTTTTTTCCAAAGTAACTAAAAAAATATTTTTTTTTCCAAAGTAACTAAAAAATTTTTTTTTTTTCCAAAGAAACTAAAAAAATATTTTTTTTTCCAAAGTAACTAAAAAAATATTTTTTTTTCCAAAGTAACTAAAAAATTATTTTTTTTCCAAAGTAACTAAAAAAATTATTTTTTTTCCAAAGTAACTAAAAAAATATTTTTTTTTCCAAAGTAACTAAAAAAATATTTTTTTTTCCAAAGTAACTAAAAAAATTTTTTTTTTTCCAAAGTAACTAAAAAAATTTTTTTTTTTCCAAAGTAACTAAAAAAATTTTTTTTTTCCAAAGTAACTAAAAAAATATTTTTTTTTCCAAAGTAACTAAAAAAATATTTTTTTTTCCAAAGTAACTAAAAAAATATTTTTTTTTCCAAAGTAACTAAAAAAATATTTTTTTTTCCAAAGTAACTAAAAAAATATTTTTTTTTCCAAAGTAACTAAAAAAATATTTTTTTTTCCAAAGTAACTAAAAAAATATTTTTTTTTCCAAAGTAACTAAAAAAATATTTTTTTTCCAAAGTAAATAAACAAATATTTTTTTTTCCAAAGTAACTAAAAAAATATTTTTTTTTCCAAAGTAACTAAAAAAATATTTTTTTTTCCAAAGTAACTAAAAAAATATTTTTTTTTCCAAAGAAACTAAAAAAATTTTTTTTTTTCCAAAGTAACTAAAAAAAATTTTTTTTTTCCAAAGTAACTAAAAAAATTTTTTTTTTCCAAAGTAACTAAAAAAATATTTTTTTTTCCAAAGTAACTAAAAAAATATTTTTTTCCCAAAGTAACTAAAAAAATATTTTTTTTTCCAAAGTAACTAAAAAAATATTTTTTTTTCCAAAGTAACTAAAAAAATATTTTTTTTTCCAAAGTAACTAAAAAAATATTTTTTTTTCCAAAGAAACTAAAAAAATATTTTTTTTTCCAAAGTAACTAAAAAATTTTTTTTTTTTTCCAAAGTAACTAAAAAAATATATTTTTTTTCCAAAGTAACTAAAAAAATATTTTTTTTCCAAAGAAACTAAAAAAATATTTTTTTTTCCAAATTAACTAAAAAAAATATTTTTTTTCCAAAGAAACTAAAAAAATATTTTTTTTTCCAAAGTAACTAAAAAAATATTTTTTTTTCCAAAGTAACTAAAAAAATATTTTTTTTTCCAAAGTAACTAAAAAAATATTTTTTTTTCCAAAGTAACTAAAAAAATATTTTTTTTCCAAAGTAACTAAAAAAATATTTTTTTTTCCAAAGTAACTAAAAAAATATTTTTTTTTCCAAAGTAACTAAAAAAATATTTTTTTTTCCAAAGTAACTAAAAAAATATTTTTTTTTCCAAAGTAACTAAAAAAATATTTTTTTTTCCAAAGTAACTAAAAAAATATTTTTTTTCCAAAGTAAATAAACAAATATTTTTTTTTCCAAAGTAACTAAAAAAATATTTTTTTTTCCAAAGTAACTAAAAAAATATTTTTTTTTCCAAAGTAACTAAAAAAATATTTTTTTTCCCAAAGTAACTAAAAAATATTTTTTTTTCCAAAGTAACTAAAAAATTATTTTTTTTCCCAAAGTAACTAAAAAAATATTTTTTTTTCCAAAGTAACTAAAAAAATATTTTTTTTTCCAAAGTAACTAAAAAAAATTTTTTTTTTCCAAAGTAACTAAAAAAATATATTTTTTTCCAAAGTAACTAAAAAAATATTTTTTTCCCAAAGTAACTAAAAAAATATTTTTTTTTCCAAAGTAACTAAAAAAATATTTTTTTTTCCAAAGTAACTAAAAAAATATTTTTTTTTCCAAAGTAACTAAAAAAATTTTTTTTTTTCCAAAGTAACTAAAAAAATATTTTTTTTTCCAAAGTAACTAAAAAAATATTTTTTTTTCCAAAGTAACTAAAAAAATATTTTTTTTTCCAAAGAAACTAAAAAAATATATTTTTTTCCAAAGTAACTAAAAAAATATTTTTTTTTCCAAAGTAACTAAAAAAATATTTTTTTTCCAAAGTAACTAAAAAAATATTTTTTTTCCCAAAGAAACTAAAAAAATATTTTTTTTCCCAAAGTAACTAAAAAAAATTTTTTTTTTCCAAAGAAACTAAAAAAATTTTTTTTTTCCAAAGTAACTAAAAAAATATTTTTTTTTCCAAAGTAACTAAAAAAATATTTTTTTTTCCAAAGTAACTAAAAAAATATTTTTTTTTCCAAAGTAACTAAAAAAATATTTTTTTTCCAAAGTAACTAAAAAAATATTTTTTTTTCCAAAGTAACTAAAAAAATATTTTTTTTTCCAAAATAACTAAAAAAATGTTTTTTTTTCCAAAGTAACTAAAAAAATATTTTTTTTCCAAAGTAACTAAAAAAATATTTTTTTTTCCAAAGTAACTAAAAAAAAAAAAAAAATTTCCAAAGTAACTAAAAAAATATTTTTTTTTCCAAAGTAACTAAAAAAATATTTTTTTTCCAAAGAAACTAAAAAAATATTTTTTTTTCCAAAGTAACTAAAAAAAATTTTTTTTTTCCAAAGAAACTAAAAAAATATTTTTTTTTTCCAAAGTAACTAAAAAAAATTTTTTTTTTCCAAAGTAACTAAAAAAATATTTTTTTTCCCAAAGAAACTAAAAAAAATATTTTTTTTCCAAAGTAACTAAAAAAAATATTTTTTTTCCAAAGTAACTAAAAAAATATTTTTTTTCCCAAAGTAACTAAAAAAATATTTTTTTTTCCAAAGTAACCAAAAAAATATTTTTTTTTCCAAAGAAACTAAAAAAATATTTTTTTTTCCAAAGTAACTAAAAAAAATTTTTTTTTTCCAAAGTAACTAAAAAAATATTTTTTTTTTCCAAAGTAACTAAAAAAATATTTTTTTTTCCAAAGAAACTAAAAAAATATTTTTTTTTCCAAAGTAACTAAAAAAAATATTTTTTTTCCAAAGTAACTAAAAAAATATTTTTTTTTCCAAAGAAACTAAAAAAATATTTTTTTTTCCAAAGTAACTAAAAAATTTTTTTTTTTCCAAAGTAACTAAAAAATTATTTTTTTTCCCAAAGTAACTAAAAAAATATTTTTTTTTCCAAAGTAACTAAAAAAATATTTTTTTTTCCAAAGTAACTAAAAAAATTTTTTTTTTCCAAAGTAACTAAAAAAATATTTTTTTTTCCAAAGTAACTAAAAAAATATTTTTTTCCCAAAGTAACTAAAAAAATATTTTTTTTTCCAAAGTAACTAAAAAAATATTTTTTTTTCCAAAGTAACTAAAAAAATAATTTTTTTTCCAAAGTAACTAAAAAAAAATTTTTTTTTCCAAAGTAACTAAAAAAATAATTTTTTTTCCAAAGTAACTAAAAAAATATTTTTTTTCCAAAGTAACTAAAAAAATATTTTTTTTTCCAAAGTAACTAAAAAAATATTTTTTTTTCCAAAGTAACTAAAAAAATATTTTTTTTTCCAAAGTAACTAAAAAAATATTTTTTTTTCCAAAGAAACTAAAAAAATATTTTTTTTTCCAAAGTAACTAAAAAAAATTTTTTTTTCCAAAGTAACTAAAAAAAATTTTTTTTTTCCAAAGTAACTAAAAAAATATTTTTTTTCCAAAGAAACTAAAAAAATATTTTTTTTTCCAAAGTAACTAAAAAATTATTTTTTTTCCAAAGAAACTAAAAAAATATTTTTTTTTCCAAAGTAACTAAAAAAAATTTTTTTTTCCAAAGTAACTAAAAAAATATTTTTTTTTCCAAAGAAACTAAAAAAAAAATTTTTTTCCAAAGTAACTAAAAAAATTTTTATTTTTCCAAAGTTACTAAAAAATTATTTTTTTTCCCAAAGTAACTAAAAAAATATTTTTTTTTCCAAAGTAACTAAAAAAATATTTTTTTTTCCAAAGTAACTAAAAAAATATTTTTTTTTCCAAAGTAACTAAAAAAAATTTTTTTTTTCCAAAGTAACTAAAAAAATATTTTTTTTCCAAAGTAACTAAAAAAAAAAAAATTTTTCCAAAGTAACTAAAAAAATATTTTTTTTTCCAAAGTAACTAAAAAAATATATTTTTTTCCAAAGTAACTAAAAAAATATTTTTTTTTCCAAAGAAACTAAAAAAATATTTTTTTTTCCAAAGTAACTAAAAAAAATTTTTTTTTTCCAAAGTAACTAAAAAAATATATTTTTTTTTCCAAAGTAACTAAAAAAATATTTTTTTTTCCAAAGTAACTAAAAAAATATTTTTTTTTCCAAAGTAACTAAAAAAATATTTTTTTTTCCAAAGTAACTAAAAAAATATTTTTTTTTCCAAAGTAACTAAAAAAATATTTTTTTTCCAAAGTAACTAAAAAAATATTTTTTTTTCCAAAGTAACTAAAAAAATATTTTTTTTTCCAAAGTAACTAAAAAAATATTTTTTTTTCCAAAGTAACTAAAAAAATATTTTTTTTTCCAAAGAAACTAAAAAAATATTTTTTTTCCCAAAGTAACTAAAAAAAAAAAAATGTTTCCAAAGAAACTAAAAAAATATTTTTTTTTCCAAAGTAACTAAAAAAATATTTTTTTTTCCAAAGTAACTAAAAAAATATTTTTTTTTCCAAAGTAACTAAAAAAATATTTTTTTTTCCAAAGAAACTAAAAAAATATTTTTTTTCCCAAAGTAACTAAAAAAAAAAAAAAAAAATTCCAAAGAAACTAAAAAAATATATTTTTTTCCAAAGTAACTAAAAAAAATTTTTTTTTTCCAAAGTAACTAAAAAAATTATTTTTTTTCCAAAGTAACTAAAAAAATATTTTTTTTTCCAAAGTAACTAAAAATTTTTTTTTTTTCCAAAGTAACTAAAAAAATATTTTTTTTTCCAAAGTAACTAAAAAAATATTTTTTTTTCCAAAGTAACTAAAAAAATATTTTTTTTTCCAAAGTAACTAAAAAAATATTTTTTTTTCCAAAGTAATTAAAAAAATATTTTTTTTTGCAAAGTAACTAAAAAAATATTTTTTTTTCCAAAGTAACTAAACAAATTTTTTTTTTTCCAAAGTAACTAAAAATTTTTTTTTTTTCCAAAGAAACTAAAAAAATATTTTTTTTTTCCAAAGTAACTAAAAAAATATTTTTTTTTCCAAAGTAACTAAAAAATTATTTTTTTTCCAAAGTAACTAAAAAAATTATTTTTTTTCCAAAGTAACTAAAAAAATATTTTTTTTTCCAAAGTAACTAAAATTTTTTTTTTTTTCCAAAGTAACTAAAAAAATATTTTTTTTTCCAAAGTAACTAAAAAAATATTTTTTTTTCCAAAGTAACTAAAAAAATATTTTTTTTTCCAAAGTAACTAAAAAAATATTTTTTTTTCCAAAGTAACTAAAAAAATATTTTTTTTTCCAAAGAAACTAAAAAAATATTTTTTTTTCCAAAGTAACTAAAAAAAATTTTTTTTTTCCAAAGTAACTAAAAAAATATATTTTTTTTCCAAAGTAACTAAAAAAATATTTTTTTTCCAAAGAAACTAAAAAAATATTTTTTTTTCCAAATTAACTAAAAAAAATATTTTTTTTCCAAAGAAACTAAAAAAATATTTTTTTTTCCAAAGTAACTAAAAAAATATTTTTTTTTCCAAAGTAACTAAAAAAATATTTTTTTTTCCAAAGTAACTAAAAAAATATTTTTTTTTCCAAAGTAACTAAAAAAATATTTTTTTCCAAAGTAACTAAAAAAATATTTTTTTTTCCAAAGTAACTAAAAAAATATTTTTTTTTCCAAAGTAACTAAAAAAATATTTTTTTTTCCAAAGTAACTAAAAAAATATTTTTTTTTCCAAAGTAACTAAAAAAATATTTTTTTTTCCAAAGTAACTAAAAAAATATTTTTTTTTCCAAAGTAACTAAAAAAATATTTTTTTTTCCAAAGTAACTAAAAAAATATTTTTTTTCCAAAGTAAATAAACAAATATTTTTTTTTCCAAAGTAACTAAAAAAATTTTTTTTTTTCCAAAGTAACTAAAAAAATTTTTTTTTTTCCAAAGTAACTAAAAAAATATTTTTTTTTCCAAAGTAACTAAAAAAATATTTTTTTTTTCCAAAGTAACTAAAAAAATATTTTTTTTCCAAAGAAACTAAAAAAATATTTTTTTTTCCAAATTAACTAAAAAAAATATTTTTTTTCCAAAGAAACTAAAAAAATATTTTTTTTTCCAAAGTAACTAAAAAAATATTTTTTTTTCCAAAGTAACTAAAAAAATATTTTTTTTTCCAAAGTAACTAAAAAAATATTTTTTTTTCCAAAGTAACTAAAAAAATATTTTTTTCCAAAGTAACTAAAAAAATATTTTTTTTTCCAAAGTAACTAAAAAAATATTTTTTTTTCCAAAGTAACTAAAAAAATATTTTTTTTTCCAAAGTAACTAAAAAAATATTTTTTTTTCCAAAGTAACTAAAAAAATATTTTTTTTTCCAAAGTAACTAAAAAAATATTTTTTTTTTCCAAAGTAACTAAAAAAATATTTTTTTTTCCAAAGTAACTAAAAAAATATTTTTTTTCCAAAGTAAATAAACAAATATTTTTTTTTCCAAAGTAACTAAAAAAATATTTTTTTTTCCAAAGTAACTAAAAAAATATTTTTTTTTCCAAAGAAACTAAAAAAATATTTTTTTTTCCAAAGTAACTAAAAAAAAATTTTTTTTTCCAAAGTAACTAAAAAAATATTTTTTTTTCCAAAGTAACTAAAAAAATATTTTTTTTTCCAAAGAAACTAAAAAAATATTTTTTTTTCCAAAGTAACTAAAAAAATATTTTTTTTTCCAAAGTAACTAAAAAAATATTTTTTTTTCCAAAGTAACTAAAAAAATATTTTTTTTCCAAAGTAAATAAACAAATATTTTTTTTTCCAAAGTAACTAAAAAAATATTTTTTTTTCCAAAGTAACTAAAAAAATATTTTTTTTCCCAAAGAAACTAAAAAAATATTTTTTTTTCCAAAGTAACTAAAAAAAATTTTTTTTTTCCAAAGTAACTAAAAAAATATTTTTTTTTCCAAAGTAACTAAAAAAATATTTTTTTTTCCAAAGAAACTAAAAAAATATTTTTTTTTCCAAAGTAACTAAAAAATATATTTTTTTTCCAAAGTAACTAAAAAAATATTTTTTTTTCCAAAGAAACTAAAAAAATATTTTTTTTTCCAAAGTAACTAAAAAATATTTTTTTTTTCCAAAGTAACTAAAAAATTATTTTTTTTCCCAAAGTAACTAAAAAAATATTTTTTTTTCCAAAGTAACTAAAAAAATATTTTTTTTTCCAAAGTAACTAAAAAAAATTTTTTTTTTCCAAAGTAACTAAAAAAATATTTTTTTTTCCAAAGTAACTAAAAAAATATTTTTTTCCCAAAGTAACTAAAAAAATATTTTTTTTTCCAAAGTAACTAAAAAAATATTTTTTTTTCCAAAGTAACTAAAAAAATATTTTTTTTTCCAAAGTAACTAAAAAAATATTTTTTTTTCCAAAGAAACTAAAAAAATATTTTTTTTCCAAAGTAACTAAAAAAAAAAAATTTTTTCCAAAGTAACTAAAAAAATATATTTTTTTTCCAAAGTAACTAAAAAAATATTTTTTTTCCAAAGAAACTAAAAAAATATTTTTTTTTCCAAATTAACTAAAAAAAATATTTTTTTTCCAAAGAAACTAAAAAAATATTTTTTTTTCCAAAGTAACTAAAAAAATATTTTTTTTTCCAAAGTAACTAAAAAAATATTTTTTTTTCCAAAGTAACTAAAAAAATATTTTTTTTTCCAAAGTAACTAAAAAAATATTTTTTTTTCCAAAGTAACTAAAAAAATATTTTTTTTCCAAAGTAACTAAAAAAATATTTTTTTTTCCAAAGTAACTAAAAAAATATTTTTTTTTCCAAAGTAACTAAAAAAATATTTTTTTTTCCAAAGTAGCTAAAAAAATATTTTTTTTTCCAAAGTAACTAAAAAAATATTTTTTTTTCCAAAGTAACTAAAAAAATATTTTTTTTTCCAAAGTAACTAAAAAAATATTTTTTTTTCCAAAGTAACTAAAAAAATATTTTTTTTCCAAAGTAAATAAACAAATATTTTTTTTTTCCAAAGTAACTAAAAAAATATTTTTTTTTCCAAAGTAACTAAAAAAATATTTTTTTCCCAAAGTAACTAAAAAAATATTTTTTTTTCCAAAGTAACTAAAAAAATATTTTTTTTTCCAAAGTAACTAAAAAAATATTTTTTTTTCCAAAGTAACTAAAAAAATATTTTTTTTTCCAAAGAAACTAAAAAAATATTTTTTTTCCAAAGTAACTAAAAAAAAAAAAATTTTTCCAAAGTAACTAAAAAAATATATTTTTTTTCCAAAGTAACTAAAAAAATATTTTTTTTCCAAAGAAACTAAAAAAATATTTTTTTTTCCAAATTAACTAAAAAAAATATTTTTTTTCCAAAGAAACTAAAAAAATATTTTTTTTTCCAAAGTAACTAAAAAAATATTTTTTTTTCCAAAGTAACTAAAAAAATATTTTTTTTTCCAAAGTAACTAAAAAAATATTTTTTTTTCCAAAGTAACTAAAAAAATATTTTTTTTTCCAAAGTAACTAAAAAAATATTTTTTTTCCAAAGTAACTAAAAAAATATTTTTTTTTCCAAAGTAACTAAAAAAATATTTTTTTTTCCAAAGTAACTAAAAAAATATTTTTTTTTCCAAAGTAGCTAAAAAAATATTTTTTTTTCCAAAGTAACTAAAAAAATATTTTTTTTTCCAAAGTAACTAAAAAAATATTTTTTTTTCCAAAGTAACTAAAAAAATATTTTTTTTTCCAAAGTAACTAAAAAAATATTTTTTTTCCAAAGTAAATAAACAAATATTTTTTTTTTCCAAAGTAACTAAAAAAATATTTTTTTTTCCAAAGTAACTAAAAAAATATTTTTTTTTCCAAAGTAACTAAAAAAATATTTTTTTTTCCAAAGTAACTAAAAAAAATTTTTTTTTCCAAAGTAACTAAAAAATTTTTTTTTTTCCCAAAGTAACTAAAAACATATTTTTTTTTCCAAAGTAACTAAAAAAATATTTTTTTTTCCAAAGTAACTAAAAAAAATTTTTTTTTTCCAAAGTAACTAAAAAAATATTTTTTTTTCCAAAGTAACTAAAAAAATATTTTTTTCCCAAAGTAACTAAAAAAATATTTTTTTTTCCAAAGTAACTAAAAAAATATATTTTTTTTCCAAAGTAACTAAAAAAATATTTTTTTTCCAAAGTAAATAAACAAATATTTTTTTTTCCAAAGTAACTAAAAAAATATTTTTTTTTCCAAAGTAACTAAAAAAATATTTTTTTTTCCAAAGAAACTAAAAAAATATTTTTTTTTCCAAAGTAACTAAAAAAAAATTTTTTTTTCCAAAGTAACTAAAAAAATATTTTTTTTTCCAAAGTAACTAAAAAAATATTTTTTTTTCCAAAGAAACTAAAAAAATATTTTTTTTTCCAAAGTAACTAAAAAAATATTTTTTTTTCCAAAGTAACTAAAAAAATATTTTTTTTTCCAAAGTAACTAAAAAAATATTTTTTTTCCAAAGTAAATAAACAAATATTTTTTTTTCCAAAGTAACTAAAAAAATATTTTTTTTTCCAAAGTAACTAAAAAAATATTTTTTTTCCCAAAGAAACTAAAAAAATATTTTTTTTTCCAAAGTAACTAAAAAAAATTTTTTTTTTCCAAAGTAACTAAAAAAATATTTTTTTTTCCAAAGTAACTAAAAAAATATTTTTTTTTCCAAAGAAACTAAAAAAATATTTTTTTTTCCAAAGTAACTAAAAAATATATTTTTTTTCCAAAGTAACTAAAAAAATATTTTTTTTTCCAAAGAAACTAAAAAAATATTTTTTTTTCCAAAGTAACTAAAAAATATTTTTTTTTTCCAAAGTAACTAAAAAATTATTTTTTTTCCCAAAGTAACTAAAAAAATATTTTTTTTTCCAAAGTAACTAAAAAAATATTTTTTTTTCCAAAGTAACTAAAAAAAATTTTTTTTTTCCAAAGTAACTAAAAAAATATTTTTTTTTCCAAAGTAACTAAAAAAATATTTTTTTCCCAAAGTAACTAAAAAAATATTTTTTTTTCCAAAGTAACTAAAAAAATATTTTTTTTTCCAAAGTAACTAAAAAAATATTTTTTTTTCCAAAGTAACTAAAAAAATATTTTTTTTTCCAAAGAAACTAAAAAAATATTTTTTTTCCAAAGTAACTAAAAAAAAAAAAATTTTTCCAAAGTAACTAAAAAAATATATTTTTTTTCCAAAGTAACTAAAAAAATATTTTTTTTCCAAAGAAACTAAAAAAATATTTTTTTTTCCAAATTAACTAAAAAAAATATTTTTTTTCCAAAGAAACTAAAAAAATATTTTTTTTTCCAAAGTAACTAAAAAAATATTTTTTTTTCCAAAGTAACTAAAAAAATATTTTTTTTTCCAAAGTAACTAAAAAAATATTTTTTTTTCCAAAGTAACTAAAAAAATATTTTTTTTTCCAAAGTAACTAAAAAAATATTTTTTTTCCAAAGTAACTAAAAAAATATTTTTTTTTCCAAAGTAACTAAAAAAATATTTTTTTTTCCAAAGTAACTAAAAAAATATTTTTTTTTCCAAAGTAGCTAAAAAAATATTTTTTTTTCCAAAGTAACTAAAAAAATATTTTTTTTTCCAAAGTAACTAAAAAAATATTTTTTTTTCCAAAGTAACTAAAAAAATATTTTTTTTTCCAAAGTAACTAAAAAAATATTTTTTTTCCAAAGTAAATAAACAAATATTTTTTTTTTCCAAAGTAACTAAAAAAATATTTTTTTTTCCAAAGTAACTAAAAAAATATTTTTTTTTCCAAAGTAACTAAAAAAATATTTTTTTTTCCAAAGTAACTAAAAAAATTTTTTTTTTCCAAAGTAACTAAAAAATTTTTTTTTTTCCCAAAGTAACTAAAAACATATTTTTTTTTCCAAAGTAACTAAAAAAATATTTTTTTTTCCAAAGTAACTAAAAAAAATTTTTTTTTTCCAAAGTAACTAAAAAAATATTTTTTTTTCCAAAGTAACTAAAAAAATATTTTTTTCCCAAAGTAACTAAAAAAATATTTTTTTTTCCAAAGTAACTAAAAAAATATATTTTTTTTCCAAAGTAACTAAAAAAATATTTTTTTTCCAAAGAAACTAAAAAAATATTTTTTTTTCCAAATTAACTAAAAAAAATATTTTTTTTCCAAAGAAACTAAAAAAATATTTTTTTTTCCAAAGTAACTAAAAAAATTTTTTTTTTTCCAAAGTAACTAAAAAAATATTTTTTTTCCCAAAGTAACTAAAAAAATATTTTTTTTTCCAAAGTAACTAAAAAAATATTTTTTTTCCAAAGTAACTAAAAAAATATTTTTTTTTCCAAAGTAACTAAAAAAATATTTTTTTTTCCAAAGTAACTAAAAAAATATTTTTTTCTCCAAAGTAACTAAAAAAATATTTTTTTTTCCAAAGTAACTAAAAAAATATTTTTTTTTCCAAAGTAACTAAAAAAATATATTTTTTTCCAAAGTAACTAAAAAAATATTTTTTTTTCCAAAGTAACTAAAAAAATATTTTTTTTCCAAAGTAAATAAACAAATATTTTTTTTTTCCAAAGTAACTAAAAAAAATTTTTTTTTTCCAAAGTAACTAAAAAAATATTTTTTTTCCAAAGTAACTAAAAAAATATTTTTTTTTTCCAAAGTAACTAAAAAAATTTTTTTTTTCCAAAGTAACTAAAAAAAATTTTTTTTCCCAAAGTAACTAAAAAAATATTTTTTTTTCCAAAGTAACTAAAAAAATATTTTTTTTTCCAAAGTAACTAAAAAAAATTTTTTTTTCCCAAAGTAACTAAAAAAATATTTTTTTTTCCAAAGTAACTAAAAAAATATTTTTTTCCCAAAGTAACTAAAAAAATATTTTTTTTTCCAAAGTAACTAAAAAAATATTTTTTTTTCCAAAGTAACTAAAAAAATATTTTTTTTCCAAAGTAACTAAAAAAATATTTTTTTTTCCAAAGAAACTAAAAAAATATTTTTTTTTCCAAAGTAACTAAAAAAATATTTTTTTTCCCAAAGAAACTAAAAAAAAAAAATTTTTTCCAAAGTAACTAAAAATTTTTTTTTTTTTCCAAAGTAACTAAAAAAATTATTTTTTTTCCAAAGTAACTAAAAAAATATTTTTTTTCCAAAGTAACTAAAAAAATATTTTTTTTTCCAAAGTAACTAAAAAAATATTTTTTTTCCAAAGTAATTAAAAAAATATTTTTTTTCCAAAGTAACTAAAAAAATATTTTTTTTTCCAAAGTAACTAAAAAAAAATTTTTTTTTCCAAAGTAACTAAAAATTTTTTTTTTTTCCAAAGAAACTAAAAAAATATTTTTTTTTCCAAAGTAACTAAAAAAATATTTTTTTTTCCAAAGTAACTAAAAAATTATTTTTTTTCCAAAGTAACTAAAAAAATTATTTTTTTTCCAAAGTAACTAAAAAAATATTTTTTTTTCCAAAGTAACTAAAAAAATATTTTTTTTTCCAAAGTAACTAAAAAAATATTTTTTTTTCCAAAGTAACTAAAAAAATATTTTTTTTTCCAAAGTAACTAAAAAAATATTTTTTTTTCCAAAGTAACTAAAAAAATATTTTTTTTTCCAAAGTAACTAAAAAAATATTTTTTTTTCCAAAGAAACTAAAAAAATATTTTTTTTTCCAAAGTAACTAAAAAAAATTTTTTTTTTCCAAAGTAACTAAAAAAATATATTTTTTTTCCAAAGTAACTAAAAAAATATTTTTTTTCCAAAGAAACTAAAAAAATATTTTTTTTTCCAAATTAACTAAAAAAAATATTTTTTTTCCAAAGAAACTAAAAAAATATTTTTTTTTCCAAAGTAACTAAAAAAATATTTTTTTTCCCAAAGTAACTAAAAAAATATTTTTTTTTCCAAAGTAACTAAAAAAATTTTTTTTTTTCCAAAGTAACTAAAAAAATATTTTTTTTTCCAAAGTAACTAAAAAAATATTTTTTTTTCCAAAGTAACTAAAAAAATATTTTTTTTCCAAAGTAACTAAAAAAATATTTTTTTTTCCAAAGTAACTAAAAAAATATTTTTTTTTCCAAAGTAACTAAAAAAATATTTTTTTTTCCAAAGTAACTAAAAAAATATTTTTTTTTCCAAAGTAACTAAAAAAATATTTTTTTTTCCAAAGTAACTAAAAAAATATTTTTTTTTCCAAAGTAACTAAAAAAATATTTTTTTTTCCAAAGTAACTAAAAAAATATTTTTTTTCCAAAGTAAATAAACAAATATTTTTTTTTTCCAAAGTAACTAAAAAAATATTTTTTTTTCCAAAGTAACTAAAAAAATATTTTTTTTCCAAAGAAACTAAAAAAATATTTTTTTTTCCAAAGTAACTAAAAAAATATTTTTTTTCCCAAAGTAACTAAAAAAATATTTTTTTTTCCAAAGTAACTAAAAAAATATTTTTTTTTCCAAAGTAACTAAAAAAATATTTTTTTTCCAAAGTAACTAAAAAAATATTTTTTTTTCCAAAGTAACTAAAAAAATATTTTTTTTTCCAAAGTAACTAAAAAAATATTTTTTTTTCCAAAGTAACTAAAAAAATATTTTTTTTTCCAAAGTAACTAAAAAAATATTTTTTTTTCCAAAGTAACTAAAAAAATATTTTTTTTTCCAAAGTAACTAAAAAAATATTTTTTTTTCCAAAGTAACTAAAAAAATATTTTTTTTCCAAAGTAAATAAACAAATATTTTTTTTTTCCAAAGTAACTAAAAAAATATTTTTTTTTCCAAAGTAACTAAAAAAATATTTTTTTTTCCAAAGTAACTAAAAAAATATTTTTTTTTTCCAAAGTAACTAAAAAAAAAATTTTTTTCCAAAGTAACTAAAAAATTATTTTTTTTCCCAAAGTAACTAAAAAAATATTTTTTTTTTCCAAAGTAACTAAAAAAATTTTTTTTTTCCAAAGTAACTAAAAAATTATTTTTTTTTCCCAAAGTAACTAAAAAAATATTTTTTTTTTCCAAAGTAACTAAAAAAATATTTTTTTTTCCAAAGTAACTAAAAAAATTTTTTTTTTCCAAAGTAACTAAAAAAAATTTTTTTTTTCCAAAGTAACTAAAAAAATATTTTTTTTTCCAAAGTAACTAAAAAAATATTTTTTTTTCCAAAGTAACTAAAAAAATATTTTTTTTCCAAAGTAACTAAAAAAATATTTTTTTTCCAAAGAAACTAAAAAAATATTTTTTTTCCAAAGTAACTAAAAAAATATTTTTTTTTCCAAAGTAACTAAAAAAATATTTTTTTTTCCAAAGAAACTAAAAAAATATTTTTTTTTCCAAAGTAACTAAAAAAAATATTTTTTTTCCAAAGTAACTAAAAAAATATTTTTTTTTCCAAAGAAACTAAAAAAATATTTTTTTTTCCAAAGTAACTAAAAAATATTTTTTTTTTCCAAAGTAACTAAAAAATTATTTTTTTTCCCAAAGTAACTAAAAAAATATTTTTTTTTCCAAAGTAACTAAAAAAATATTTTTTTTCCAAAGTAAATAAACAAATATTTTTTTTTTCCAAAGTAACTAAAAAAATATTTTTTTTTCCAAAGTAACTAAAAAAATATTTTTTTTCCAAAGAAACTAAAAAAATATTTTTTTTTCCAAAGTAACTAAAAAAATATTTTTTTTCCCAAAGTAACTAAAAAAATATTTTTTTTTCCAAAGTAACTAAAAAAATATTTTTTTTTCCAAAGTAACTAAAAAAATATTTTTTTTCCAAAGTAACTAAAAAAATATTTTTTTTTCCAAAGTAACTAAAAAAATATTTTTTTTTCCAAAGTAACTAAAAAAATATTTTTTTTTCCAAAGTAACTAAAAAAATATTTTTTTTTCCAAAGTAACTAAAAAAATATTTTTTTTTCCAAAGTAACTAAAAAAATATTTTTTTTTCCAAAGTAACTAAAAAAATATTTTTTTTTCCAAAGTAACTAAAAAAATATTTTTTTTCCAAAGTAAATAAACAAATATTTTTTTTTTCCAAAGTAACTAAAAAAATATTTTTTTTTCCAAAGTAACTAAAAATATATTTTTTTTTCCAAAGTAACTAAAAAAATATTTTTTTTTTCCAAAGTAACTAAAAAAATTTTTTTTTTCCAAAGTAACTAAAAAATTATTTTTTTTCCCAAAGTAACTAAAAAAATATTTTTTTTTTCCAAAGTAACTAAAAAAATTTTTTTTTTCCAAAGTAACTAAAAAATTATTTTTTTTTCCCAAAGTAACTAAAAAAATATTTTTTTTTTCCAAAGTAACTAAAAAAATATTTTTTTTTCCAAAGTAACTAAAAAAAATTTTTTTTCCCAAAGTAACTAAAAAAATATTTTTTTTTTCCAAAGTAACTAAAAAAATTTTTTTTTTCCAAAGTAACTAAAAAATTATTTTTTTTTCCCAAAGTAACTAAAAAAATTTTTTTTTTTTCCAAAGTAACTAAAAAAATATTTTTTTTTCCAAAGTAACTAAAAAAAAATTTTTTTTCCAAAGTAACTAAAAAATTTTTTTTTTTTCCAAAGTAACTAAAAAAATATTTTTTTTTCCAAAGTAACTAAAAAAATATTTTTTTTTCCAAAGTAACTAAAAAAATATTTTTTTTCCAAAGTAACTAAAAAAATATATTTTTTTCCAAAGAAACTAAAAAAATATTTTTTTTCCAAAGTAACTAAAAAAATATTTTTTTTTCCAAAGTAACTAAAAAAATATTTTTTTTTCCAAAGAAACTAAAAAAATATTTTTTTTTCCAAAGTAACTAAAAAAAATATTTTTTTTTCCAAAGTAACTAAAAAATTTTTTTTTTTCCAAAGTAACTAAAAAATTATTTTTTTTCCCAAAGTAACTAAAAAAATATTTTTTTTTCCAAAGTAACTAAAAAAATATTTTTTTTTCCAAAGTAACTAAAAAAAATTTTTTTTTTCCAAAGTAACTAAAAAAATATTTTTTTTTCCAAAGTAACTAAAAAAATATTTTTTTCCCAAAGTAACTAAAAAAATTTTTTTTTTTCCAAAGTAACTAAAAAAATATTTTTTTTTCCAAAGTAACTAAAAAAATATTTTTTTTTCCAAAGTAACTAAAAAAATATTTTTTTTTCCAAAGAAACTAAAAAAATATTTTTTTTTCCAAAGTAACTAAAAAATATTTTTTTTTTCCAAAGTAACTAAAAAATTATTTTTTTTCCCAAAGTAACTAAAAAAATATTTTTTTTTCCAAAGTAACTAAAAAAATATTTTTTTTCCAAAGTAAATAAACAAATATTTTTTTTTTCCAAAGTAACTAAAAAAATATTTTTTTTTCCAAAGTAACTAAAAAAATATTTTTTTTCCAAAGAAACTAAAAAAATATTTTTTTTTCCAAAGTAACTAAAAAAATATTTTTTTTCCAAAGTAAATAAACAAATATTTTTTTTTTCCAAAGTAACTAAAAAAATATTTTTTTTTCCAAAGTAACTAAAAAAATATTTTTTTTCCAAAGAAACTAAAAAAATATTTTTTTTTCCAAAGTAACTAAAAAAATATTTTTTTTCCCAAAGTAACTAAAAAAATATTTTTTTTTCCAAAGTAACTAAAAAAATATTTTTTTTTCCAAAGTAACTAAAAAAATATTTTTTTTCCAAAGTAACTAAAAAAATATTTTTTTTTCCAAAGTAACTAAAAAAATATTTTTTTTTCCAAAGTAACTAAAAAAATATTTTTTTTTCCAAAGTAACTAAAAAAATATTTTTTTTTCCAAAGTAACTAAAAAAATATTTTTTTTTCCAAAGTAACTAAAAAAATATTTTTTTTTCCAAAGTAACTAAAAAAATATTTTTTTTTCCAAAGTAACTAAAAAAATATTTTTTTTCCAAAGTAAATAAACAAATATTTTTTTTTTCCAAAGTAACTAAAAAAATATTTTTTTTTCCAAAGTAACTAAAAATATATTTTTTTTTCCAAAGTAACTAAAAAAATATTTTTTTTTTCCAAAGTAACTAAAAAAATTTTTTTTTTCCAAAGTAACTAAAAAATTATTTTTTTTCCCAAAGTAACTAAAAAAATATTTTTTTTTTCCAAAGTAACTAAAAAAATTTTTTTTTTCCAAAGTAACTAAAAAATTATTTTTTTTTCCCAAAGTAACTAAAAAAATATTTTTTTTTTCCAAAGTAACTAAAAAAATATTTTTTTTTCCAAAGTAACTAAAAAAAATTTTTTTTCCCAAAGTAACTAAAAAAATATTTTTTTTTTCCAAAGTAACTAAAAAAATTTTTTTTTTCCAAAGTAACTAAAAAATTATTTTTTTTTCCCAAAGTAACTAAAAAATTTTTTTTTTTTTCCAAAGTAACTAAAAAAATATTTTTTTTTCCAAAGTAACTAAAAAAAATTTTTTTTTCCAAAGTAACTAAAAAATTTTTTTTTTTTCCAAAGTAACTAAAAAAATATTTTTTTTTCCAAAGTAACTAAAAAAATATTTTTTTTTCCAAAGTAACTAAAAAAATATTTTTTTTCCAAAGTAACTAAAAAAATATTTTTTTTTCCAAAGAAACTAAAAAAATATTTTTTTTCCAAAGTAACTAAAAAAATATTTTTTTTTCCAAAGTAACTAAAAAAATATTTTTTTTTCCAAAGAAACTAAAAAAATATTTTTTTTTCCAAAGTAACTAAAAAAAATATTTTTTTTTCCAAAGTAACTAAAAAAAATTTTTTTTTCCAAAGTAACTAAAAAATTATTTTTTTTCCCAAAGTAACTAAAAAAATATTTTTTTTTCCAAAGTAACTAAAAAAATATTTTTTTTTCCAAAGTAACTAAAAAAATTTTTTTTTTTCCAAAGTAACTAAAAAAATATTTTTTTTTCCAAAGTAACTAAAAAAATATTTTTTTCCCAAAGTAACTAAAAAATTTTTTTTTTTTCCAAAGTAACTAAAAAAATATTTTTTTTTCCAAAGTAACTAAAAAAATATTTTTTTTTCCAAAGTAACTAAAAAAATATTTTTTTTTCCAAAGAAACTAAAAAAATATTTTTTTTCCAAAGTAACTAAAAAATTTTTTTTTTTTCCAAAGTAACTAAAAAAATATATTTTTTTTCCAAAGTAACTAAAAAAATATTTTTTTTCCAAAGAAACTAAAAAAATATTTTTTTTTCCAAATTAACTAAAAAAAATATTTTTTTTCCAAAGAAACTAAAAAAATATTTTTTTTTCCAAAGTAACTAAAAAAATATTTTTTTTTCCAAAGTAACTAAAAATATATTTTTTTTCCAAAGTAACTAAAAAAATATTTTTTTTTCCAAAGTAACTAAAAAAATATTTTTTTTCCAAAGTAACTAAAAAAATATTTTTTTTTCCAAAGTAACTAAAAAAATATTTTTTTTTCCAAAGTAACTAAAAAAATATTTTTTTTTCCAAAGTAACTAAAAAAATATTTTTTTTTCCAAAGTAACTAAAAAAATATTTTTTTTTCCAAAGTAACTAAAAAAATATTTTTTTTTCCAAAGTAACTAAAAAAATATTTTTTTTTCCAAAGTAACTAAAAAAATATTTTTTTTCCAAAGTAAATAAACAAATATTTTTTTTTCCCAAAGTAACTAAAAAAATATTTTTTTTTTCCAAAGTAACTAAAAAATTATTTTTTTTCCCAAAGTAACTAAAAAAATATTTTTTTTTCCAAAGTAACTAAAAAAATATTTTTTTTTCCAAAGTAACTAAAAAAAATTTTTTTTTTCCAAAGTAACTAAAAAAAGATTTTTTTTTCCAAAGTAACTAAAAAAATATTTTTTTCCCAAAGTAACTAAAAAAAATTTTTTTTTTCCAAAGTAACTAAAAAATTTTTTTTTTTTCCAAAGTAACTAAAAAAATATTTTTTTTTCCAAAGTAACTAAAAAAATATTTTTTTTTCCAAAGAAACTAAAAAAATATTTTTTTTCCAAAGTAACTAAAAAAAATTTTTTTTTTCCAAAGTAACTAAAAAAATATATTTTTTTTCCAAAGTAACTAAAAAAATATTTTTTTTCCAAAGAAACTAAAAAAATATTTTTTTTTCCAAATTAACTAAAAAAAATATTTTTTTTCCAAAGAAACTAAAAAAATATTTTTTTTTCCAAAGTAACTAAAAAAATATTTTTTTTTCCAAAGTAACTAAAAATATATATTTTTTTCCAAAGTAATTAAAAAAATATTTTTTTTTCCAAAGTAACTAAAAAAATATTTTTTTTCCAAAGTAACTAAAAAAATATTTTTTTTTCCAAAGAAACTAAAAAAATATTTTTTTTTCCAAAGTAACTAAAAAAAATTTTTTTTTTCCAAAGTAACTAAAAAAATATATTTTTTTTCCAAAGTAACTAAAAAAATATTTTTTTTTCCAAAGTAACTAAAAAAATATTTTTTTTTCCAAAGTAACTAAAAAAATTTTTTTTTTTCCAAAGTAACTAAAAAAATATTTTTTTTTCCAAAGTAACTAAAAAAATATTTTTTTCCCAAAGTAACTAAAAAAAAATTTTTTTTTCCAAAGTAACTAAAAAATTTTTTTTTTTTCCAAAGTAACTAAAAAAATATTTTTTTTTCCAAAGTAACTAAAAAAATATTTTTTTTTCCAAAGAAACTAAAAAAATATTTTTTTTCCAAAGTAACTAAAAAAAATTTTTTTTTTCCAAAGTAACTAAAAAAATATATTTTTTTTCCAAAGTAACTAAAAAAATATTTTTTTTCCAAAGAAACTAAAAAAATATTTTTTTTTCCAAATTAACTAAAAAAAATATTTTTTTTCCAAAGAAACTAAAAAAATATTTTTTTTTCCAAAGTAACTAAAAAAATATTTTTTTTTCCAAAGTAACTAAAAATATATATTTTTTTCCAAAGTAACTAAAAAAATATTTTTTTTTCCAAAGTAACTAAAAAAATATTTTTTTTCCAAAGTAACTAAAAAAATATTTTTTTTTCCAAAGTAACTAAAAAAATATTTTTTTTTCCAAAGTAACTAAAAAAATATTTTTTTTTCCAAAGTAACTAAAAAAATATTTTTTTTTCCAAAGTAACTAAAAAAATATTTTTTTTTCCAAAGTAACTAAAAAAATATTTTTTTTTCCAAAGTAACTAAAAAAATATTTTTTTTTCCAAAGTAACTAAAAAAATATTTTTTTTCCAAAGTAAATAAACAAATATTTTTTTTTCCCAAAGTAACTAAAAAAATATTTTTTTTTCCAAAGTAACTAAAAAAATATTTTTTTTCCCAAAGTAACTAAAAAAAATTTTTTTTTTCCAAAGTAACTAAAAAAATTTTTTTTTTTCCAAAGTAACTAAAAAAATATTTTTTTCCCAAAGTAACTAAAAAAATATTTTTTTTTCCAAAGTAACTAAAAAAATTATTTTTTTTCCAAAGTAACTAAAAAAATATTTTTTTTTCCAAAGTAACTAAAAAAATATTTTTTTTTCCAAAGAAACTAAAAAAATATATTTTTTTCCAAAGTAACTAAAGAAATATTTTTTTTTCCAAAGTAACTAAAAAAATATTTTTTTTTCCAAAGTAACTAAAAAAATATTTTTTTTCCCAAAGAAACTAAAAAAATATTTTTTTTCCCAAAGTAACTAAAAAAAATTTTTTTTTTCCAAAGAAACTAAAAAAATATTTTTTTTTCCAAAGTAACTAAAAAAATATTTTTTTTTCCAAAGTAACTAAAACAATATTTTTTTTTCCAAAGTAACTAAAAAAATATTTTTTTTTCCAAAGTAACTAAAAAAATATTTTTTTTCCAAAGTAACTAAAAAAATATTTTTTTTTCCAAAGTAACTAAAAAAATATTTTTTTTTCCAAAATAACTAAAAAAATGTTTTTTTTTCCAAAGTAACTAAAAAAATATTTTTTTTCCAAAGTAACTAAAAAAATATTTTTTTTTCCAAAGTAACTAAAAAAATATTTTTTTTTCCAAAGTAACTAAAAAAATTTTTTTTTTTCCAAAGTAACTAAAAAAATATTTTTTTTTCCAAAGAAACTAAAAAAATATTTTTTTTTCCAAAGTAACTAAAAAAAAAAAAATTTTTCCAAAGTAACTAAAAAAATATTTTTTTTTCCAAAGTAACTAAAAAAATATTTTTTTTCCAAAGAAACTAAAAAAATATTTTTTTTTCCAAAGTAACTAAAACATTTTTTTTTCCAAAGAAACTAAAAAAATATTTTTTTTTTCCAAAGTAACTAAAAAAATTTTTTTTTTTCCAAAGTAACTAAAAAAATATTTTTTTTTCCAAAGAAACTAAAAAAAAAATTTTTTTCCCAAAGTAACTAAAAAAAATTTTTTTTTTCCAAAGTAACTAAAAAATTATTTTTTTTCCCAAAGTAACTAAAAAAATATTTTTTTTTCCAAAGAAACTAAAAAAATATTTTTTTTTCCAAAGTAACTAAAAAATTTTTTTTTTTTCCAAAGTAACTAAAAAATTTTTTTTTTTTCCAAAGTAACTAAAAAAAATTTTTTTTTTCCAAAGTAACTAAAAAAAAAAAAAATTTTCCAAAGTAACTAAAACAATTTTTTTTTTTCCAAAGTAACTAAAAAAATATTTTTTTTTCCAAAGTAACTAAAAAAATATTTTTTTTTCCAAAGAAACTAAAAAAATATTTTTTTTTCCAAAGTAACTAAAAAAAATTTTTTTTTTCCAAAGTAACTAAAAAAATATTTTTTTTCCAAAGTAACTAAAAAAATATTTTTTTTTCCAAAGTAACTAAAAAAATATTTTTTTTTCCAAAGTAACTAAAAAAATATTTTTTTTTCCAAAGTAACTAAAAAAATATTTTTTTTTCCAAAGTAACTAAAAAAATATTTTTTTTTCCAAAGTAACTAAAAAAATATTTTTTTTTCCAAAGTAACTAAAAAAATATTTTTTTTTCCAAAGTAACTAAAAAAATATTTTTTTTCCCAAAGAAACTAAAAAAATATTTTTTTTCCCAAAGTAACTAAAAAAAATTTTTTTTTTCCAAAGAAACTAAAAAAATATTTTTTTTTCCAAAGTAACTAAAAAAATATTTTTTTTTCCAAAGTAACTAAAACAATATTTTTTTTTCCAAAGTAACTAAAAAAATATTTTTTTTTCCAAAGTAACTAAAAAAATATTTTTTTTCCAAAGTAACTAAAAAAATATTTTTTTTTCCAAAGTAACTAAAAAAATATTTTTTTTTCCAAAATAACTAAAAAAATGTTTTTTTTTCCAAAGTAACTAAAAAAATATTTTTTTTCCAAAGTAACTAAAAAAATATTTTTTTTTCCAAAGTAACTAAAAAAATATTTTTTTTTCCAAAGTAACTAAAAAAATATTTTTTTTTCCAAAGTAACTAAAAAAATATTTTTTTTCCAAAGAAACTAAAAAAATATTTTTTTTTCCAAAGTAACTAAAAAAAAAAAATTTTTTCCAAAGTAACTAAAAAAATATTTTTTTTTCCAAAGTAACTAAAAAAATATTTTTTTTCCAAAGAAACTAAAAAAATATTTTTTTTTCCAAAGTAACTAAAACATTTTTTTTTTCCAAAGAAACTAAAAAAATATTTTTTTTTTCCAAAGTAACTAAAAAAAATTTTTTTTTTCCAAAGTAACTAAAAAAATATTTTTTTTTCCAAAGAAACTAAAAAAAAAAATTTTTTCCCAAAGTAACTAAAAAAAATTTTTTTTTTCCAAAGTAACTAAAAAATTATTTTTTTTCCCAAAGTAACTAAAAAAATATTTTTTTTTCCAAAGAAACTAAAAAAATATTTTTTTTTCCAAAGTAACTAAAAAATTTTTTTTTTTTCCAAAGTAACAAAAAAATTTTTTTTTTTTCCAAAGTAACTAAAAAAATTTTTTTTTTCCAAAGTAACTAAAAAAAAATTTTTTTTTCCAAAGTAACTAAAAAAAATTTTTTTTTTCCAAAGTAACTAAAAAAATATATTTTTTTCCAAAGTAACTAAAAAAATATTTTTTTTTCCAAAGAAACTAAAAAAATATTTTTTTTTCCAAAGTAACTAAAAAAAATTTTTTTTTTCCAAAGTAACTAAAAAAATATATTTTTTTTCCAAAGTAACTAAAAAAATATTTTTTTTTCCAAAGAAACTAAAAAAATATATTTTTTTTCCAAATTAACTAAAAAAAATATTTTTTTTCCAAAGAAACTAAAAAAATATTTTTTTTTCCAAAGTAACTAAAAAAATATTTTTTTTTCCAAAGTAACTAAAAAAATATTTTTTTTTCCAAAGTAACTAAAAAAATATTTTTTTTTCCAAAGTAACTAAAAAAATATTTTTTTTCCAAAGTAACTAAAAAAATATTTTTTTTTCCAAAGTAACTAAAAAAATATTTTTTTTTCCAAAGTAACTAAAAAAATATTTTTTTTTCCAAAGTAACTAAAAAAATATTTTTTTCCCAAAGTAACTAAAAAAATATTTTTTTTCCCAAAGTAACTAAAAAAATATTTTTTTTTCCAAAGTAACTAAAAAAATATTTTTTTTTCCAAAGTAACTAAAAAAATATTTTTTTTTCCAAAGAAACTAAAAAAATATATTTTTTTCCAAAGTAACTAAAAAAATATTTTTTTTTCCAAAGTAACTAAAAAAATATTTTTTTTTCCAAAGTAACTAAAAAAATATTTTTTTTCCCAAAGAAACTAAAAAAATATTTTTTTTCCCAAAGTAACTAAAAAAATTTTTTTTTTCCAAAGAAACTAAAAAAATATTTTTTTTTCCAAAGTAACTAAAAAAATATTTTTTTTTCCAAAGTAACTAAAACAATATTTTTTTTTCCAAAGTAACTAAAAAAATATTTTTTTTTCCAAAGTAACTAAAAAAATATTTTTTTTCCAAAGTAACTAAAAAAATATTTTTTTTTCCAAAGTAACTAAAAAAAATTTTTTTTTTCCAAAGTAACTAAAAAAATTTTTTTTTTTCCAAAGTAACTAAAAAAATATTTTTTTCCCAAAGTAACTAAAAAAATATTTTTTTTTCCAAAGTAACTAAAAAAATATTTTTTTTTCCAAAGTAACTAAAAAAATATTTTTTTTTCCAAAGTAACTAAAAAAATATTTTTTTTTCCAAAGAAACTAAAAAAATATATTTTTTTCCAAAGTAACTAAAGAAATATTTTTTTTTCCAAAGTAACTAAAAAAATATTTTTTTTTCCAAAGTAACTAAAAAAATATTTTTTTTCCCAAAGAAACTAAAAAAATATTTTTTTTCCCAAAGTAACTAAAAAAAATTTTTTTTTTCCAAAGAAACTAAAAAAATATTTTTTTTTCCAAAGTAACTAAAAAAATATTTTTTTTTCCAAAGTAACTAAAACAATATTTTTTTTTCCAAAGTAACTAAAAAAATATTTTTTTTTCCAAAGTAACTAAAAAAATATTTTTTTTCCAAAGTAACTAAAAAAATATTTTTTTTTCCAAAGTAACTAAAAAAATATTTTTTTTTCCAAAATAACTAAAAAAATGTTTTTTTTTCCAAAGTAACTAAAAAAATATTTTTTTTCCAAAGTAACTAAAAAAATATTTTTTTTTCCAAAGTAACTAAAAAAATATTTTTTTTTCCAAAGTAACTAAAAAAATATTTTTTTTTCCAAAGTAACTAAAAAAATATTTTTTTTCCAAAGAAACTAAAAAAATATTTTTTTTTCCAAAGTAACTAAAAAAAAAAAATTTTTTCCAAAGTAACTAAAAAAATATTTTTTTTTCCAAAGTAACTAAAAAAATATTTTTTTTCCAAAGTAACTAAAAAAATATTTTTTTTTCCAAAGTAACTAAAAAAATATTTTTTTTTCCAAAGTAACTAAAAAAATATTTTTTTTTCCAAAGTAACTAAAAAAATATTTTTTTTTCCAAAGTAACTAAAAAAATATTTTTTTTTCCAAAGTAACTAAAAAAATATTTTTTTTTCCAAAGTAACTAAAAAAATATTTTTTTTTCCAAAGTAACTAAAAAAATATTTTTTTCCAAAGTAAATAAACAAATATTTTTTTTTCCCAAAGTAACTAAAAAAATATTTTTTTTTCCAAAGTAACTAAAAAAATATTTTTTTTCCCAAAGTAACTAAAAAAAATTTTTTTTTTCCAAAGTAACTAAAAAAATTTTTTTTTTTCCAAAGTAACTAAAAAAATATTTTTTTCCCAAAGTAACTAAAAAAATATTTTTTTTTCCAAAGTAACTAAAAAAATTATTTTTTTTCCAAAGTAACTAAAAAAATATTTTTTTTTCCAAAGTAACTAAAAAAATATTTTTTTTTCCAAAGAAACTAAAAAAATATATTTTTTTCCAAAGTAACTAAAGAAATATTTTTTTTTCCAAAGTAACTAAAAAAATATTTTTTTTTCCAAAGTAACTAAAAAAATATTTTTTTTCCCAAAGAAACTAAAAAAATATTTTTTTTCCCAAAGTAACTAAAAAAAATTTTTTTTTTCCAAAGAAACTAAAAAAATATTTTTTTTTCCAAAGTAACTAAAAAAATATTTTTTTTTCCAAAGTAACTAAAACAATATTTTTTTTTCCAAAGTAACTAAAAAAATATTTTTTTTTCCAAAGTAACTAAAAAAATATTTTTTTTCCAAAGTAACTAAAAAAATATTTTTTTTTCCAAAGTAACTAAAAAAATATTTTTTTTTCCAAAATAACTAAAAAAATGTTTTTTTTTCCAAAGTAACTAAAAAAATATTTTTTTTCCAAAGTAACTAAAAAAATATTTTTTTTTCCAAAGTAACTAAAAAAATATTTTTTTTTCCAAAGTAACTAAAAAAATTTTTTTTTTTCCAAAGTAACTAAAAAAATATTTTTTTTTCCAAAGAAACTAAAAAAATATTTTTTTTTCCAAAGTAACTAAAAAAAAAAAAATTTTTCCAAAGTAACTAAAAAAATATTTTTTTTTCCAAAGTAACTAAAAAAATATTTTTTTTCCAAAGAAACTAAAAAAATATTTTTTTTTCCAAAGTAACTAAAACATTTTTTTTTTCCAAAGAAACTAAAAAAATATTTTTTTTTTCCAAAGTAACTAAAAAAATTTTTTTTTTTCCAAAGTAACTAAAAAAATATTTTTTTTTCCAAAGAAACTAAAAAAAAATTTTTTTTCCCAAAGTAACTAAAAAAAATTTTTTTTTTCCAAAGTAACTAAAAAATTATTTTTTTTCCCAAAGTAACTAAAAAAATATTTTTTTTTCCAAAGAAACTAAAAAAATATTTTTTTTTCCAAAGTAACTAAAAAATTTTTTTTTTTTCCAAAGTAACTAAAAAAATTTTTTTTTTTCCAAAGTAACTAAAAAAATTTTTTTTTTTCCAAAGTAACTAAAAAAAAAAAAAATTTTCCAAAGTAACTAAAAAAATTTTTTTTTTTCCAAAGTAACTAAAAAAATATTTTTTTTTCCAAAGTAACTAAAAAAATATTTTTTTTTCCAAAGAAACTAAAAAAATATTTTTTTTTCCAAAGTAACTAAAAAAAATTTTTTTTTTCCAAAGTAACTAAAAAAATATTTTTTTTCCAAAGTAACTAAAAAAATATTTTTTTTTCCAAAGTAACTAAAAAAATATTTTTTTTTCCAAAGTAACTAAAAAAATATTTTTTTTTCCAAAGTAACTAAAAAAATATTTTTTTTTCCAAAGTAACTAAAAAAATATTTTTTTTTCCAAAGTAACTAAAAAAATATTTTTTTTTCCAAAGTAACTAAAAAAATATTTTTTTTTCCAAAGTAACTAAAAAAATATTTTTTTTCCAAAGTAAATAAACAAATATTTTTTTTTCCCAAAGTAACTAAAAAAATATTTTTTTTTCCAAAGTAACTAAAAAAATATTTTTTTTTCCAAAGTAACTAAAAAAAATTTTTTTTTTCCAAAGTAACTAAAAAAATATTTTTTTTTCCAAAGTAACTAAAAATATATTTTTTTCCCAAAGTAACTAAAAAAATATTTTTTTTTCCAAAGTAACTAAAAAAATATTTTTTTTTCCAAAGTAACTAAAAAAATATTTTTTTTTCCAAAGTAACTAAAAAAATATTTTTTTTTCCAAAGAAACTAAAAAAATATATTTTTTTCCAAAGTAACTAAAGAAATATTTTTTTTTCCAAAGTAACTAAAAAAATATTTTTTTTTCCAAAGTAACTAAAAAAATATTTTTTTTCCCAAAGAAACTAAAAAAATATTTTTTTTCCCAAAGTAACTAAAAAAAATTTTTTTTTTCCAAAGAAACTAAAAAAATATTTTTTTTTCCAAAGTAACTAAAAAAATATTTTTTTTTCCAAAGTAACTAAAACAATATTTTTTTTTCCAAAGTAACTAAAAAAATATTTTTTTTTCCAAAGTAACTAAAAAAATATTTTTTTTCCAAAGTAACTAAAAAAATATTTTTTTTTCCAAAGTAACTAAAAAAATATTTTTTTTTCCAAAATAACTAAAAAAATGTTTTTTTTTCCAAAGTAACTAAAAAAATATTTTTTTTCCAAAGTAACTAAAAAAATATTTTTTTTTCCAAAGTAACTAAAAAAATATTTTTTTTTCCAAAGTAACTAAAAAAATATTTTTTTTTCCAAAGTAACTAAAAAAATATTTTTTTTCCAAAGAAACTAAAAAAATATTTTTTTTTCCAAAGTAACTAAAAAAAAAAAATTTTTTCCAAAGTAACTAAAAAAATATTTTTTTTTCCAAAGTAACTAAAAAAATATTTTTTTTCCAAAGAAACTAAAAAAATATTTTTTTTTCCAAAGTAACTAAAACATTTTTTTTTTCCAAAGAAACTAAAAAAATATTTTTTTTTTCCAAAGTAACTAAAAAAAATTTTTTTTTTCCAAAGTAACTAAAAAAATATTTTTTTTTCCAAAGAAACTAAAAAAAAATTTTTTTTCCCAAAGTAACTAAAAAAAATTTTTTTTTTCCAAAGTAACTAAAAAATTATTTTTTTTCCCAAAGTAACTAAAAAAATATTTTTTTTTCCAAAGAAACTAAAAAAATATTTTTTTTTCCAAAGTAACTAAAAAATTTTTTTTTTTTCCAAAGTAACAAAAAAATTATTTTTTTTTCCAAAGTAACTAAAAAAAATTTTTTTTTCCAAAGTAACTAAAAAAAATTTTTTTTTTCCAAAGTAACTAAAAAAATATATTTTTTTCCAAAGTAACTAAAAAAATATTTTTTTTTCCAAAGAAACTAAAAAAATATTTTTTTTTCCAAAGTAACTAAAAAAAATTTTTTTTTTCCAAAGTAACTAAAAAAATATATTTTTTTTCCAAAGTAACTAAAAAAATATTTTTTTTTCCAAAGAAACTAAAAAAATATATTTTTTTTCCAAATTAACTAAAAAAAATATTTTTTTTCCAAAGAAACTAAAAAAATATTTTTTTTTCCAAAGTAACTAAAAAAATATTTTTTTTTCCAAAGTAACTAAAAAAATATTTTTTTTTCCAAAGTAACTAAAAAAATATTTTTTTTTCCAAAGTAACTAAAAAAATATTTTTTTTCCAAAGTAACTAAAAAAATATATTTTTTTCCAAAGTAACTAAAAAAATATTTTTTTTTCCAAAGTAACTAAAAAAATATTTTTTTTTCCAAAGTAACTAAAAAAATATTTTTTTCCCAAAGTAACTAAAAAAATATTTTTTTTCCCAAAGTAACTAAAAAAATATTTTTTTTTCCAAAGTAACTAAAAAAATATTTTTTTTTCCAAAGTAACTAAAAAAATATTTTTTTTTCCAAAGAAACTAAAAAAATATATTTTTTTCCAAAGTAACTAAAAAAATATTTTTTTTTCCAAAGTAACTAAAAAAATATTTTTTTTTCCAAAGTAACTAAAAAAATATTTTTTTTCCCAAAGAAACTAAAAAAATATTTTTTTTCCCAAAGTAACTAAAAAAATTTTTTTTTTCCAAAGAAACTAAAAAAATATTTTTTTTTCCAAAGTAACTAAAAAAATATTTTTTTTTCCAAAGTAACTAAAACAATATTTTTTTTTCCAAAGTAACTAAAAAAATATTTTTTTTTCCAAAGTAACTAAAAAAATATTTTTTTTCCAAAGTAACTAAAAAAATATTTTTTTTTCCAAAGTAACTAAAAAAATATTTTTTTTTCCAAAATAACTAAAAAAATGTTTTTTTTTCCAAAGTAACTAAAAAAATATTTTTTTTCCAAAGTAACTAAAAAAATATTTTTTTTTCCAAAGTAACTAAAAAAATATTTTTTTTTCCAAAGTAACTAAAAAAATATTTTTTTTTCCAAAGTAACTAAAAAAATATTTTTTTTTCCAAAGTAACTAAAAAAATATTTTTTTTTCCAAAGTAACTAAAAAAATATTTTTTTTTCCAAAGTAACTAAAAAAATATTTTTTTTCCAAAGTAAATAAACAAATATTTTTTTTTCCCAAAGTAACTAAAAAAATATTTTTTTTTTCCAAAGTAACTAAAAAATTATTTTTTTTCCCAAAGTAACTAAAAAAATATTTTTTTTTCCAAAGTAACTAAAAAAATATTTTTTTTTCCAAAGTAACTAAAAAAAATTTTTTTTTTCCAAAGTAACTAAAAAAATATTTTTTTTTCCAAAGTAACTAAAAAAATATTTTTTTCCCAAAGTAACTAAAAAAATATTTTTTTTTCCAAAGTAACTAAAAAAATTTTTTTTTTTCCAAAGTAACTAAAAAAATTTTTTTTTTTCCAAAGTAACTAAAAAAATATTTTTTTTTCCAAAGAAACTAAAAAAATATTTTTTTTCCAAAGTAACTAAAAAAATTTTTTTTTTTCCAAAGTAACTAAAAAAATATATTTTTTTTCCAAAGTAACTAAAAAAATATTTTTTTTCCAAAGAAACTAAAAAAATATTTTTTTTTCCAAATTAACTAAAAAAAATATTTTTTTTCCAAAGAAACTAAAAAAATATTTTTTTTTCCAAAGTAACTAAAAAAATATTTTTTTTTCCAAAGTAACTAAAAATATATATTTTTTTCCAAAGTAACTAAAAAAATATTTTTTTTTCCAAAGTAACTAAAAAAATATTTTTTTTCCAAAGTAACTAAAAAAATATTTTTTTTTCCAAAGTAACTAAAAAAATATTTTTTTTTCCAAAGTAACTAAAAAAATATTTTTTTTTCCAAAGTAACTAAAAAAATATTTTTTTTTCCAAAGTAACTAAAAAAATATTTTTTTTTCCAAAGTAACTAAAAAAATATTTTTTTTTCCAAAGTAACTAAAAAAATATTTTTTTTTCCAAAGTAACTAAAAAAATATTTTTTTTCCAAAGTAAATAAACAAATATTTTTTTTTCCCAAAGTAACTAAAAAAATATTTTTTTTTCCAAAGTAACTAAAAAAATATTTTTTTTCCCAAAGTAACTAAAAAAAATTTTTTTTTTCCAAAGTAACTAAAAAAAATTTTTTTTTTCCAAAGTAACTAAAAAAATATTTTTTTCCCAAAGTAACTAAAAAAATATTTTTTTTTCCAAAGTAACTAAAAAATTTTTTTTTTTCCAAAGTAACTAAAAAAATATTTTTTTTTCCAAAGTAACTAAAAAAATATTTTTTTTTCCAAAGAAACTAAAAAAATATATTTTTTTCCAAAGTAACTAAAGAAATATTTTTTTTTCCAAAGTAACTAAAAAAATATTTTTTTTTCCAAAGTAACTAAAAAAATATTTTTTTTCCCAAAGAAACTAAAAAAATATTTTTTTTCCCAAAGTAACTAAAAAAAATTTTTTTTTTCCAAAGAAACTAAAAAAATATTTTTTTTTCCAAAGTAACTAAAAAAATATTTTTTTTTCCAAAGTAACTAAAACAATATTTTTTTTTCCAAAGTAACTAAAAAAATATTTTTTTTTCCAAAGTAACTAAAAAAATATTTTTTTTCCAAAGTAACTAAAAAAATATTTTTTTTTCCAAAGTAACTAAAAAAATATTTTTTTTTCCAAAATAACTAAAAAAATGTTTTTTTTTCCAAAGTAACTAAAAAAATATTTTTTTTCCAAAGTAACTAAAAAAATATTTTTTTTTCCAAAGTAACTAAAAAAATATTTTTTTTTCCAAAGTAACTAAAAAAATTTTTTTTTTTCCAAAGTAACTAAAAAAATATTTTTTTTTCCAAAGAAACTAAAAAAATATTTTTTTTTCCAAAGTAACTAAAAAAAAAAAAATTTTTCCAAAGTAACTAAAAAAATATTTTTTTTTCCAAAGTAACTAAAAAAATATTTTTTTTCCAAAGAAACTAAAAAAATATTTTTTTTTCCAAAGTAACTAAAACATTTTTTTTTTCCAAAGAAACTAAAAAAATATTTTTTTTTTCCAAAGTAACTAAAAAAATTTTTTTTTTTCCAAAGTAACTAAAAAAATATTTTTTTTTCCAAAGAAACTAAAAAAAAAATTTTTTTCCCAAAGTAACTAAAAAAAATTTTTTTTTTCCAAAGTAACTAAAAAATTATTTTTTTTCCCAAAGTAACTAAAAAAATTTTTTTTTTTCCAAAGTAACTAAAAAAATATTTTTTTTTCCAAAGAAACTAAAAAAAAATTTTTTTTCCCAAAGTAACTAAAAAAAATTTTTTTTTTCCAAAGTAACTAAAAAATTATTTTTTTTCCCAAAGTAACTAAAAAAATATTTTTTTTTCCAAAGAAACTAAAAAAATATTTTTTTTTCCAAAGTAACTAAAAAATTTTTTTTTTTTCCAAAGTAACTAAAAAAATTTTTTTTTTCCAAAGTAACTAAAAAAAATTTTTTTTTTCCAAAGTAACTAAAAAAAAAAAAAATTTTCCAAAGTAACTAAAAAAATTTTTTTTTTTCCAAAGTAACTAAAAAAATATTTTTTTTTCCAAAGTAACTAAAAAAATATTTTTTTTTCCAAAGAAACTAAAAAAATATTTTTTTTTCCAAAGTAACTAAAAAAAATTTTTTTTTTCCAAAGTAACTAAAAAAATATATTTTTTTTCCAAAGTAACTAAAAAAATATTTTTTTTTCCAAAGAAACTAAAAAAATATATTTTTTTTCCAAATTAACTAAAAAAAATATTTTTTTTCCAAAGAAACTAAAAAAATATTTTTTTTTCCAAAGTAACTAAAAAAATATTTTTTTTTCCAAAGTAACTAAAAAAATATTTTTTTTTCCAAAGTAACTAAAAAAATATTTTTTTTTCCAAAGTAACTAAAAAAATATTTTTTTTCCAAAGTAACTAAAAAAATATTTTTTTTTCCAAAGTAACTAAAAAAATATTTTTTTTTCCAAAGTAACTAAAAAAATATTTTTTTTTCCAAAGTAACTAAAAAAATATTTTTTTCCCAAAGTAACTAAAAAAATATTTTTTTTCCCAAAGTAACTAAAAAAATATTTTTTTTTCCAAAGTAACTAAAAAAATATTTTTTTTTCCAAAGTAACTAAAAAAATATTTTTTTTTCCAAAGAAACTAAAAAAATATATTTTTTTCCAAAGTAACTAAAAAAATATTTTTTTTTCCAAAGTAACTAAAAAAATATTTTTTTTTCCAAAGTAACTAAAAAAATATTTTTTTTCCCAAAGAAACTAAAAAAATATTTTTTTTCCCAAAGTAACTAAAAAAATTTTTTTTTTTCCAAAGAAACTAAAAAAATATTTTTTTTTCCAAAGTAACTAAAAAAATATTTTTTTTTCCAAAGTAACTAAAACAATATTTTTTTTTCCAAAGTAACTAAAAAAATATTTTTTTTTCCAAAGTAACTAAAAAAATATTTTTTTTCCAAAGTAACTAAAAAAATATTTTTTTTTCCAAAGTAACTAAAAAAATATTTTTTTTTCCAAAATAACTAAAAAAATGTTTTTTTTTCCAAAGTAACTAAAAAAATATTTTTTTTCCAAAGTAACTAAAAAAATATTTTTTTTTCCAAAGTAACTAAAAAAATATTTTTTTTTCCAAAGTAACTAAAAAAATATTTTTTTTTCCAAAGTAACTAAAAAAAAATATTTTTTTCCAAAGAAACTAAAAAAATATTTTTTTTTCCAAAGTAACTAAAAAAAAAAAAATTTTTCCAAAGTAACTAAAAAAATATTTTTTTTTCCAAAGTAACTAAAAAAATATTTTTTTTCCAAAGAAACTAAAAAAATATTTTTTTTTCCAAAGTAACTAAAACATTTTTTTTTTCCAAAGAAACTAAAAAAATATTTTTTTTTTCCAAAGTAACTAAAAAAATTTTTTTTTTTCCAAAGTAACTAAAAAAATATTTTTTTTTCCAAAGAAACTAAAAAAAAAATTTTTTTCCCAAAGTAACTAAAAAAAAATTTTTTTTTCCAAAGTAACTAAAAAATTATTTTTTTCCCAAAGTAACTAAAAAAATATTTTTTTTTCCAAAGAAACTAAAAAAATATTTTTTTTCCAAAGTAACTAAAAATTTTTTTTTTTTTCCAAAGTAACTAAAAAATTTTTTTTTTTTCCAAAGTAACTAAAAAAAATTTTTTTTTAACAAAGTAACTAAAAAAAAATTTTTTTTTCCAAAGTAACTAAAAAAATTTTTTTTTTTCCAAAGTAACTAAAAAAATATATTTTTTTCCAAAGTAACTAAAAAAATATTTTTTTTTCCAAAGAAACTAAAAAAATATTTTTTTTTCCAAAGTAACTAAAAAAAATTTTTTTTTTCCAAAGTAACTAAAAAAATATATTTTTTTTCCAAAGTAACTAAAAAAATATTTTTTTTTCCAAAGAAACTAAAAAAATATATTTTTTTTCCAAATTAACTAAAAAAAATATTTTTTTTCCAAAGAAACTAAAAAAATATTTTTTTTTCCAAAGTAACTAAAAAAATATTTTTTTTTCCAAAGTAACTAAAAAAATATTTTTTTTTCCAAAGTAACTAAAAAAATATTTTTTTTTCCAAAGTAACTAAAAAAATATTTTTTTTCCAAAGTAACTAAAAAAATATTTTTTTTTCCAATAACTAAAAAAATATTTTTTTTTCCAAAGTAACTAAAAAAATATTTTTTTTTCCAAAGTAACTAAAAAAATATTTTTTTTTCCAAAGAAACTAAAAAAATTTTTTTTTTCCCAAAGTAACTAAAAAAAAAAAAATGTTTCCAAAGAAACTAAAAAAATATTTTTTTTTCCAAAGTAACTAAAAAAATATTTTTTTTTCCAAAGTAACTAAAAAAATATTTTTTTTCCAAAGAAACTAAAAAAATATTTTTTTTCCCAAAGTAACTAAAAAAAAAAAAAAAATTTCCAAAGAAACTAAAAAATTTTTTTTTTTCCAAAGTAACTAAAAAAATATTTTTTTTTCCAAAGAAACTAAAAAAATATTTTTTTTTCCAAAGTAACTAAAAATTTTTTTTTTTTTCCAAAGTAACTAAAAAAATAAAAATTTTTCCAAAGTAACTAAAAAAATATTTTTTTTTCCAAAGAAACTAAAAAAAAATTTTTTTTTCCAAAGTAACTAAAATTTTTTTTTTTTTCCAAAGTAACTAAAAAAAATTTTTTTTTTCCAAAGTAACTAAAACATTTTTTTTTTTTCCAAAGTAACTAAAAAAATTTTTTTTTTCCAAAGTAACTAAAAAAATATTTTTTTTTCCAAAGTAACTAAAAAAATATTTTTTTTTCCAAAGTAACTAAAAAAATATTTTTTTTTCCAAAGAAACTAAAAAAATATATTTTTTTCCAAAGTAACTAAAAAAATTTTTTTTTTTCCAAAGAAACTAAAAAAATATTTTTTTTTCCAAATTAACTAAAAAAAATATTTTTTTTCCAAAGAAACTAAAAAAATATTTTTTTTTCCAAAGTAACTAAAAAAATATTTTTTTTTCCAAAGTAACTAAAAAAATATTTTTTTTTCCAAAGTAACTAAAAAAATATTTTTTTTTCCAAAGTAACTAAAAAAATATTTTTTTTTCCAAAGTAACTAAAAAAATATTTTTTTTTCCAAAGTAACTAAAAAAATATTTTTTTTTCCAAAGAAACTAAAAAAATATTTTTTTTCCAAAGTAACTAAAAAAAATTTTTTTTTCCAAAGTAACTAAAAAAATATATATTTTTTCCAAAGTAACTAAAAAAATATTTTTTTTCCAAAGAAACTAAAAAAATATTTTTTTTTCCAAATTAACTAAAAAAAATATTTTTTTTCCAAAGAAACTAAAAAAATATTTTTTTTTCCAAAGTAACTAAAAAAATATTTTTTTTTCCAAAGTAACTAAAAAAATATTTTTTTTTCCAAAGTAACTAAAAAAATATTTTTTTTTCCAAAGTAACTAAAAAAATATTTTTTTCCAAAGTAACTAAAAAAATATTTTTTTTTCCAAAGTAACTAAAAAAATATTTTTTTTTCCAAAGTAACTAAAAAAATATATTTTTTTCCAAAGTAACTAAAAAAATATATTTTTTTCCAAAGTAACTAAAAAAATATTTTTTTTTCCAAAGTAACTAAAAAAATATTTTTTTTTCCAAAGTAACTAAAAAAATATTTTTTTTTCCAAAGTAACTAAAAAAATATTTTTTTTCCAAAGTAAATAAACAAATATTTTTTTTTTCCAAAGTAACTAAAAAAATATTTTTTTTTCCAAAGTAACTAAAAAAATATTTTTTTTTCCAAAGTAACTAAAAAAATATTTTTTTTTCCAAAGTAACTAAAAAATATTTTTTTTTTTCCAAAGTAACTAAAAAATTATTTTTTTTCCCAAAGTAACTAAAAAAATATTTTTTTTTCCAAAGTAACTAAAAAAATATTTTTTTTTCCAAAGTAACTAAAAAAAAAAATTTTTTTCCAAAGTAACTAAAAAAATATTTTTTTTTCCAAAGTAACTAAAAAAATATTTTTTTCCCAAAGTAACTAAAAAAATATTTTTTTTTCCAAAGTAACTAAAAAAATATTTTTTTTTCCAAAGTAACTAAAAAAATATTTTTTTTTCCAAAGTAACTAAAAAAATATTTTTTTTTCCAAAGAAACTAAAAAAATATTTTTTTTTCCAAAGTAACTAAAAAAATATTTTTTTTTCCAAAGTAACTAAAAAAATATTTTTTTTTCCAAAGTAACTAAAAAAATATTTTTTTTCCCAAAGAAACTAAAAAAATATTTTTTTTCCCAAAGTAACTAAAAAAATTTTTTTTTTTCCAAAGAAACTAAAAAAATATTTTTTTTTCCAAAGTAACTAAAAAAATATTTTTTTTTCCAAAGTAACTAAAACAATATTTTTTTTTCCAAAGTAACTAAAAAAATATTTTTTTTTCCAAAGTAACTAAAAAAATATTTTTTTTTCCAAAGTAACTAAAAAAATATTTTTTTTTCCAAAGTAACTAAAAAAATATTTTTTTTTCCAAAATAACTAAAAAAATGTTTTTTTTTTCCAAAGTAACTAAAAAAATATTTTTTTTCCAAAGTAACTAATAAAATATTTTTTTTTCCAAAGTAACTAAAAAAATATTTTTTTTTCCAAAGTAACTAAAAAAATATTTTTTTTTCCAAAGTAACTAAAAAAATATTTTTTTTTCCAAAGAAACTAAAAAAATATTTTTTTTTCCAAAGTAACTAAAAAAAAAATTTTTTTTCCAAAGTAACTAAAAAAATATTTTTTTTTCCAAAGTAACTAAAAAAATATTTTTTTTCCAAAGAAACTAAAAAAATATTTTTTTTTCCAAAGTAACTAAAAAATTTTTTTTTTTTCCAAAGAAACTAAAAAAATATATTTTTTTTCCAAAGTAACTAAAAAAAATTTTTTTTTTCCAAAGTAACTAAAAAAATATTTTTTTTTCCAAAGAAACTAAAAAAAAATTTTTTTTTCCAAAGTAACTAAAAAAAATTTTTTTTTTCCAAAGTAACTAAAAAATTATTTTTTTTCCCAAAGTAACTAAAAAAATATTTTTTTTTCCAAAGAAACTAAAAAAATATTTTTTTTTCCAAAGTAACTAAAAAAATATTTTTTTTTCCAAAGTAACTAAAAAAAATTTTTTTTTTCCAAAGTAACTAAAAAAAAATTTTTTTTTCCAAAGTAACTAAAAAAAAAAAAATTTTTCCAAAGTAACTAAAAAAATATTTTTTTTTCCAAAGTAACTAAAAAAATATATTTTTTTCCAAAGTAACTAAAAAAATATTTTTTTTTCCAAAGAAACTAAAAAAATATTTTTTTTTCCAAAGTAACTAAAAAAATTTTTTTTTTTCCAAAGTAACTAAAAAAATATATTTTTTTTCCAAAGTAACTAAAAAAATATTTTTTTTTCCAAAGAAACTAAAAAAATATATTTTTTTTCCAAATTAACTAAAAAAAATATTTTTTTTCCAAAGAAACTAAAAAAATATTTTTTTTTCCAAAGTAACTAAAAAAATATTTTTTTTTCCAAAGTAACTAAAAAAATATTTTTTTTTCCAAAGTAACTAAAAAAATATTTTTTTTTCCAAAGTAACTAAAAAAATATTTTTTTTCCAAAGTAACTAAAAAAATATTTTTTTTTCCAAAGTAACTAAAAAAATATTTTTTTTTCCAAAGTAACTAAAAAAATATTTTTTTTTCCAAAGTAACTAAAAAAATATTTTTTTTTCCAAAGAAACTAAAAAAATATTTTTTTCCCCAAAGTAACTAAAAAAAAAAAAAATGTTTCCAAAGAAACTAAAAAAATATTTTTTTTTCCAAAGTAACTAAAAAAATATTTTTTTTCCAAAGTAACTAAAAAAATATTTTTTTTCCAAAGAAACTAAAAAAATATTTTTTTTCCCAAAGTAACTAAAAAAAAAAAAAAAAATTCCAAAGAAACAAAATTTTTTTTTTTTTTTCCAAAGTAACTAAAAAAATATTTTTTTTTCCAAAGAAACTAAAAAAAATTTTTTTTTTCCAAAGTAACTAAAAAAATTTTTTTTTTCCAAAGTAACTAAAAAAATAAAAAATTTTCCAAAGTAACTAAAAAAATATTTTTTTTTCCAAAGAAACTAAAAAAAAAAATTTTTTTCCAAAGTAACTAAAAAAATTTTTTTTTTTCCAAAGTAACTAAAAAAAAATTTTTTTTTCCAAAGTAACTAAAAAAATATATTTTTTTTCCAAAGTAACTAAAAAAATATTTTTTTTCCAAAGAAACTAAAAAAATATTTTTTTTTCCAAATTAACTAAAAAAAATATTTTTTTTCCAAAGAAACTAAAAAAATATTTTTTTTTCCAAAGTAACTAAAAAAATATTTTTTTTTCCAAAGTAACTAAAAAAATATTTTTTTTTCCAAAGTAACTAAAAAAATATTTTTTTTTCCAAAGTAACTAAAAAAATATATTTTTTTCCAAAGTAACTAAAAAAATATTTTTTTTCCAAAGTAAATAAACAAATATTTTTTTTTCCAAAGTAACTAAAAAAATATTTTTTTTTCCAAAGTAACTAAAAAAATTTTTTTTTTCCAAAGTAACTAAAAAAATATTTTTTTTTCCAAAGAAACTAAAAAAATATTTTTTTTTCCAAAGTAACTAAAAAAAAAAAAATTTTTCCAAAGTAACTAAAAAAAAATTTTTTTTTCCAAAGTAACTAAAAAAATATTTTTTTTTCCAAAGTAACTAAAAAAATATTTTTTTCCCAAAGTAACTAAAAAAAATTTTTTTTTTCCAAAGTAACTAAAAAAATATTTTTTTTTCCAAAGTAACTAAAAAAATATTTTTTTTTCCAAAGTAACTAAACAAATATTTTTTTTTCCAAAGAAACTAAAAAAATATTTTTTTTTCCAAAGTAACTAAAAAATTTTTTTTTTTTTCCAAAGTAACTAAAAAAATATATTTTTTTTCCAAAGTAACTAAAAAAATATTTTTTTTCCAAAGAAACTAAAAAAATATTTTTTTTTCCAAATTAACTAAAAAAAATATTTTTTTTCCAAAGAAACTAAAAAAATATATTTTTTTCCAAAGTAACTAAAAAAATATTTTTTTTTCCAAAGTAACTAAAAAAATATTTTTTTTTCCAAAGTAACTAAAAAAATATTTTTTTTTCCAAAGTAACTAAAAAAATATTTTTTTTCCAAAGTAACTAAAAAAATATTTTTTTTTCCAAAGTAACTAAAAAAAATTTTTTTTTTCCAAAGTAACTAAAAAATTTTTTTTTTTTCCAAAGTAACTAAAAAAATATTTTTTTTTCCAAAGTAACTAAAAAAATATTTTTTTTTCCAAAGTAACTAAAAAAATATTTTTTTTTCCAAAGTAACTAAAAAAATATTTTTTTTCCAAAGTAAATAAACAAATATTTTTTTTTCCAAAGTAACTAAAAAAATATTTTTTTTTCCAAAGTAACTAAAAAAATATTTTTTTTTCCAAAGTAACTAAAAAAATATTTTTTTTCCCAAAGTAACTAAAAAATATTTTTTTTTTCCAAAGTAACTAAAAAATTATTTTTTTCCCCAAAGTAACTAAAAAAATATTTTTTTTTCCAAAGTAACTAAAAAAATATTTTTTTTTCCAAAGTAACTAAAAAAAAATTTTTTTTCCAAAGTAACTAAAAAAATATATTTTTTTCCAAAGTAACTAAAAAAATATTTTTTTCCCAAAGTAACTAAAAAAATATTTTGTTTTCCAAAGTAACTAAAAAAAAATTTTTTTTTCCAAAGTAACTAAAAAAATATTTTTTTTTCCAAAGTAACTAAAAAAATATTTTTTTTTCCAAAGTAACTAAAAAAATATTTTTTTTTCCAAAGAAACTAAAAAAATATATTTTTTTCCAAAGTAACTAAAAAAATATTTTTTTTTCCAAAGTAACTAAAAAAATATTTTTTTTTCCAAAGTAACTAAAAAAATATTTTTTTTCCCAAAGAAACTAAAAAAATATTTTTTTTCCCAAAGTAACTAAAAAAAATTTTTTTTTCCAAAGAAACTAAAAAAAAATTTTTTTTCCAAAGTAACTAAAAAAATTTTTTTTTCCAAAGTAACTAAAAAAATATTTTTTTTTCCAAAGTAACTAAAAAAATATTTTTTTTTCCAAAGTAACTAAAAAAATATTTTTTTTTCCAAAGTAACTAAAAAAATATTTTTTTTTCCAAAGTAACTAAAAAAATATTTTTTTTTCCAAAATAACTAAAAAAATGTTTTTTTTCCAAAGTAACTAAAAAAATATTTTTTTTCCAAAGTAACTAAAAAAATATTTTTTTTTCCAAAGTAACTAAAAAAATATTTTTTTTTCCAAAGTAACTAAAAAAATATTTTTTTTTCCAAAGTAACTAAAAAAATATTTTTTTTTCCAAAGAAACTAAAAAAATATTTTTTTTTCCAAAGTAACTAAAAAAAAAATTTTTTTTTCCAAAGTAACTAAAAAAATATTTTTTTTTCCAAAGTAACTAAAAAAATATTTTTTTTCCAAAGAAACTAAAAAAATATTTTTTTTTCCAAAGTAACTAAAAAATTTTTTTTTTTTCCAAAGAAACTAAAAAAATATTTTTTTTTTCCAAAGTAACTAAAAAAAAAAATTTTTTTCCAAAGTAACTAAAAAAATATTTTTTTTTCCAAAGAAACTAAAAAAAAATTTTTTTTTCCAAAGTAACTAAAAAAAATATTTTTTTTCCAAAGTAACTAAAAAATTATTTTTTTTCCCAAAGTAACTAAAAAAAAATATTTTTTTCCAAAGTAACCAAAAAAATATTTTTTTTTCCAAAGTAACTAAAAAAAATTTTTTTTTTCCAAAGTAACTAAAAAAATTTTTTTTTTTCCAAAGTAACTAAAAAAATATTTTTTTTTCCAAAGTAACTAAAAAAATATTTTTTTTTCCAAAGTAACTAAAAAAATATTTTTTTTTCCAAAGTAACTAAAAAAATATTTTTTTTCCAAAGTAAATAAACAAATATTTTTTTTTCCAAAGTAACTAAAAAAATATTTTTTTTTCCAAAGTAACTAAAAAAATATTTTTTTTTCCAAAGTAACTAAAAAAATATTTTTTTTCCCAAAGTAACTAAAAAATATTTTTTTTTTCCAAAGTAACTAAAAAATTATTTTTTTCCCCAAAGTAACTAAAAAAATATTTTTTTTTCCAAAGTAACTAAAAAAATATTTTTTTTTCCAAAGTAACTAAAAAAAATTTTTTTTTCCAAAGTAACTAAAAAAATATATTTTTTTCCAAAGTAACTAAAAAAATATTTTTTTCCCAAAGTAACTAAAAAAATATTTTGTTTTCCAAAGTAACTAAAAAAAATTTTTTTTTTCCAAAGTAACTAAAAAAATATTTTTTTTTCCAAAGTAACTAAAAAAATATTTTTTTTTCCAAAGTAACTAAAAAAATATTTTTTTTTCCAAAGAAACTAAAAAAATATATTTTTTTCCAAAGTAACTAAAAAAATATTTTTTTTTCCAAAGTAACTAAAAAAATATTTTTTTTTCCAAAGTAACTAAAAAAATATTTTTTTTCCCAAAGAAACTAAAAAAATATTTTTTTTCCCAAAGTAACTAAAAAAAATTTTTTTTTCCAAAGAAACTAAAAAAATTTTTTTTTTCCAAAGTAACTAAAAAAATTTTTTTTTTCCAAAGTAACTAAAAAAATATTTTTTTTCCAAAGTAACTAAAAAAATATTTTTTTTTCCAAAGTAACTAAAAAAATATTTTTTTTTCCAAAGTAACTAAAAAAATATTTTTTTTTCCAAAGTAACTAAAAAAATATTTTTTTTTCCAAAATAACTAAAAAAATGTTTTTTTTCCAAAGTAACTAAAAAAATATTTTTTTTCCAAAGTAACTAAAAAAATATTTTTTTTTCCAAAGTAACTAAAAAAATATTTTTTTTTCCAAAGTAACTAAAAAAATATTTTTTTTTCCAAAGTAACTAAAAAAATATTTTTTTTTCCAAAGAAACTAAAAAAATATTTTTTTTTCCAAAGTAACTAAAAAAAAAATTTTTTTTTCCAAAGTAACTAAAAAAATATTTTTTTTTCCAAAGTAACTAAAAAAATATTTTTTTTCCAAAGAAACTAAAAAAATATTTTTTTTTCCAAAGTAACTAAAAAATTTTTTTTTTTTCCAAAGAAACTAAAAAAATATTTTTTTTTTCCAAAGTAACTAAAAAAAAAAATTTTTTTCCAAAGTAACTAAAAAAATATTTTTTTTTCCAAAGAAACTAAAAAAAAAATTTTTTTTCCAAAGTAACTAAAAAAAATATTTTTTTTCCAAAGTAACTAAAAAATTATTTTTTTTCCCAAAGTAACTAAAAAAAAATATTTTTTTCCAAAGTAACCAAAAAAATATTTTTTTTTCCAAAGAAACTAAAAAAATATTTTTTTTTCCAAAGTAACTAAAAAAAATTTTTTTTTTCCAAAGTAACTAAAAAAATATATTTTTTTTCCAAAGTAACTAAAAAAATATTTTTTTTTCCAAAAAAACTAAAAAAATATTTTTTTTTCCAAATTAACTAAAAAAAATATTTTTTTTCCAAAGAAACTAAAAAAATATTTTTTTTTCCAAAGTAACTAAAAAAATATATTTTTTTTCCAAAGTAACTAAAAAAATATATTTTTTCCAAAGTAACTAAAAAAATATTTTTTTTTCCAAAGTAACTAAAAAAATATTTTTTTTTCCAAAGTAACTAAAAAAATATTTTTTTTTCCAAAGTAACTAAAAAAATATTTTTTTTTCCAAAGAAACTAAAAAAATATTTTTTTTTCCAAAGTAACTAAAAAAATATTTTTTTTTCCAAAGAAACTAAAAAAATATTTTTTTTCCCAAAGTAACTAAAAAAAAAAAAATGTTTCCAAAGAAACTAAAAAAATATTTTTTTTTCCAAAGTAACTAAAAAAATATTTTTTTTCCCAAAGTAACTAAAAAAATATTTTTTTTCCAAAGAAACTAAAAAAATATTTTTTTTCCCAAAGTAACTAAAAAAAAAAAAAAAAATTCCAAAGAAACTAAAAAAAATTTTTTTTTTCCAAAGTAACTAAAAAAATATTTTTTTTTCCAAAGAAACTAAAAAAAAATTTTTTTTTCCAAAGTAACTAAAAATTATTTTTTTTTCCAAAGTAACTAAAAAAATAAAAAAAATTCCAAAGTAACTAAAAAATTTTTTTTTTTCCAAAGAAACTAAAAAAAAAATTTTTTTTGCAAAGTAACTAAAAATTTTTTTTTTTTTCCAAAGTAACTAAAAAAAATTTTTTTTTTCCAAAGTAACTAAAAAAATATTTTTTTTTCCAAAGTAACTAAAAAAATATTTTTTTTTCCAAAGTAACTAAAAAAATATTTTTTTTTCCAAAGTAATTAAAAAAATATTTTTTTTTCCAAAGTAACTAAAAAAATTTTTTTTTTTCCAAAGTAACTAAAAAAAATTTTTTTTTTCCAAAGTAACTAAAAAAAATTTTTTTTTCCAAAGAAACTAAAAAAATATTTTTTTTTCCAAAGTAACTAAAAAAATATTTTTTTTTCCAAAGTAACTAAAAAATTTTTTTTTTTCCAAAGTAACTAAAAAAATTATTTTTTTTCCAAAGTAACTAAAAAAATATTTTTTTTTCCAAAGTAACTAAAAAAATATTTTTTTTTCCAAAGTAACTAAAAAAAATTTTTTTTTCCAAAGTAACTAAAAAAATATTTTTTTTTCCAAAGTAACTAAAAAAATTTTTTTTTTCCAAAGTAACTAAAAAAATATTTTTTTTTCCAAAGTAACTAAAAAAATATTTTTTTTTCCAAAGAAACTAAAAAAATATTTTTTTTTCCAAAGTAACTAAAAAAATTTTTTTTTTTCCAAAGTAACTAAAAAAATATATTTTTTTTCCAAAGTAACTAAAAAAATATTTTTTTTCCAAAGAAACTAAAAAAATATTTTTTTTTCCAAATTAACTAAAAAAAATATTTTTTTTCCAAAGAAACTAAAAAAATATTTTTTTTTCCAAAGTAACTAAAAAAATATTTTTTTTTCCAAAGTAACTAAAAAAATATTTTTTTTTCCAAAGTAACTAAAAAAATATTTTTTTTTCCAAAGTAACTAAAAAAATATTTTTTTTCCAAAGTAACTAAAAAAATATTTTTTTTTCCAAAGTAACTAAAAAAATATTTTTTTTTCCAAAGTAACTAAAAAAATATTTTTTTTTCCAAAGTAACTAAAAAAATATTTTTTTTTCCAAAGTAACTAAAAAAATATTTTTTTTTCCAAAGTAACTAAAAAAATATTTTTTTTTCCAAAGTAACTAAAAAAATATTTTTTTTCCAAAGTAAATAAACAAATATTTTTTTTTCCAAAGTAAATAAACAAATATTTTTTTTTCCAAAGTAACTAAAAAAATATATTTTTTTTCCAAAGTAACTAAAAAAATATTTTTTTTTCCAAAGAAACTAAAAAAATATTTTTTTTTCCAAAGTAACTAAAAAAATATTTTTTTTTCCAAAGTAACTAAAAAAATATTTTTTTTCCAAAGAAACTAAAAAAATATTTTTTTTTCCAAAGTAACTAAAACATTTTTTTTTTCCAAAGAAACTAAAAAAATATTTTTTTTTTCCAAAGTAACTAAAAAAAATTTTTTTTTTCCAAAGTAACTAAAAAATTTTTTTTTTTTCCAAAGAAACTAAAAAAATATTTTTTTTTCCAAAGTAACTAAAAAAAAATTTTTTTTTCCAAAGTAACTAAAAAATTATTTTTTTTCCCAAAGTAACTAAAAAAATATTTTTTTTTCCAAAGAAACTAAAAAAATATTTTTTTTTCCAAAGTAACTAAAAAAATTTTTTTTTTTCCAAAGTAACTAAAAAATTTTTTTTTTTTCCAAAGTAACTAAAAAAAATTTTTTTTTTCCAAAGTAACTAAAAAAAAATTTTTTTTTCCAAAGTAACTAAAAAAATATTTTTTTTTCCAAAGTAACTAAAAAAATATTTTTTTTTCCAAAGAAACTAAAAAAATATTTTTTTTCCAAAGTAACTAAAAAATTTTTTTTTTTTCCAAAGTAACTAAAAAAATATATATTTTTTCCAAAGTAACTAAAAAAATATTTTTTTTCCAAAGAAACTAAAAAAATATTTTTTTTTCCAAATTAACTAAAAAAAATATTTTTTTTCCAAAGAAACTAAAAAAATATTTTTTTTTCCAAAGTAACTAAAAAAATATTTATTTTTCCAAAGTAACTAAAAAAATTTTTTTTTTTCCAAAGTAACTAAAAAAATATTTTTTTTTCCAAAGTAACTAAAAAAAATTTTTTTTTTCCAAAGTAACTAAAAAAATATATTTTTTTTCCAAAGTAACTAAAAAAATATTTTTTTTTCCAAAGAAACTAAAAAAATATATTTTTTTTCCAAATTAACTAAAAAAAATATTTTTTTTCCAAAGAAACTAAAAAAATATTTTTTTTTCCAAAGTAACTAAAAAAATATTTTTTTTTCCAAAGTAACTAAAAAAATATTTTTTTTTCCAAAGTAACTAAAAAAATATTTTTTTTTCCAAAGTAACTAAAAAAATATTTTTTTTCCAAAGTAACTAAAAAAATATTTTTTTTTCCAATAACTAAAAAAATATTTTTTTTTCCAAAGTAACTAAAAAAATATTTTTTTTTCCAAAGTAACTAAAAAAATATTTTTTTTTCCAAAGAAACTAAAAAAATATTTTTTTTCCCAAAGTAACTAAAAAAAAAAAAATGTTTCCAAAGAAACTAAAAAAATATTTTTTTTTCCAAAGTAACTAAAAAAATATTTTTTTTTCCAAAGTAACTAAAAAAATATTTTTTTTCCAAAGAAACTAAAAAAATATTTTTTTTCCCAAAGTAACTAAAAAAAAAAAAAAAATTTCCAAAGAAACTAAAAATTTTTTTTTTTTCCAAAGTAACTAAAAAAATATTTTTTTTTCCAAAGAAACTAAAAAAATATTTTTTTTTCCAAAGTAACTAAAAATTTTTTTTTTTTCCAAAGTAACTAAAAAAATAAATTTTTTTCCAAAGTAACTAAAAAAATATTTTTTTTTCCAAAGAAACTAAAAAAAAATTTTTTTTTCCAAAGTAACTAAAATTTTTTTTTTTTTCCAAAGTAACTAAAAAAAATTTTTTTTTTCCAAAGTAACTAAAAAATTTTTTTTTTTTCCAAAGTAACTAAAAAAATTTTTTTTTTCCAAAGTAACTAAAAAAATATTTTTTTTTCCAAAGTAACTAAAAAAATATTTTTTTTTCCAAAGTAACTAAAAAAATATTTTTTTTTCCAAAGAAACTAAAAAAATATATTTTTTTCCAAAGTAACTAAAAAAAAATTTTTTTTTCCAAAGAAACTAAAAAAATTTTTTTTTTTCCAAATTAACTAAAAAAAATATTTTTTTTCCAAAGAAACTAAAAAAATATTTTTTTTTCCAAAGTAACTAAAAAAATATTTTTTTTTCCAAAGTAACTAAAAAAATATTTTTTTTTCCAAAGTAACTAAAAAAATATTTTTTTTTCCAAAGTAACTAAAAAAATATTTTTTTTTCCAAAGTAACTAAAAAAATATTTTTTTTTCCAAAGTAACTAAAAAAATATTTTTTTTTCCAAAGAAACTAAAAAAATATTTTTTTTCCAAAGTAACTAAAAAATTTTTTTTTTTTCCAAAGTAACTAAAAAAATATATATTTTTTCCAAAGTAACTAAAAAAATATTTTTTTTCCAAAGAAACTAAAAAAATATTTTTTTTTCCAAATTAACTAAAAAAAATATTTTTTTTCCAAAGAAACTAAAAAAATATTTTTTTTTCCAAAGTAACTAAAAAAATATTTTTTTTTCCAAAGTAACTAAAAAAATATTTTTTTTTCCAAAGTAACTAAAAAAATATTTTTTTTTCCAAAGTAACTAAAAAAATATTTTTTTTCCAAAGTAACTAAAAAAATATTTTTTTTTCCAAAGTAACTAAAAAAATATTTTTTTTTCCAAAGTAACTAAAAAAATATATTTTTTTCCAAAGTAACTAAAAAAATATTTTTTTTTCCAAAGTAACTAAAAAAATATTTTTTTTTCCAAAGTAACTAAAAAAATATTTTTTTTTCCAAAGTAACTAAAAAAATATTTTTTTTTCCAAAGTAACTAAAAAAATATTTTTTTTCCAAAGTAAATAAACAAATATTTTTTTTTTCCAAAGTAACTAAAAAAATATTTTTTTTTCCAAAGTAACTAAAAAAATATTTTTTTTTCCAAAGTAACTAAAAAAATATTTTTTTTTCCAAAGTAACTAAAAAATATTTTTTTTTTTCCAAAGTAACTAAAAAATTATTTTTTTCCCAAAGTAACTAAAAAAATATTTTTTTTCCAAAGTAACTAAAAAAATATTTTTTTTTCCAAAGTAACTAAAAAAAAATTTTTTTTTCCAAAGTAACTAAAAAAATATTTTTTTTTCCAAAGTAACTAAAAAAATATTTTTTTCCCAAAGTAACTAAAAAAATATTTTTTTTTCCAAAGTAACTAAAAAAATATTTTTTTTTCCAAAGTAACTAAAAAAATATTTTTTTTTCCAAAGTAACTAAAAAAATATTTTTTTTTCCAAAGAAACTAAAAAAATATTTTTTTTTCCAAAGTAACTAAAAAAATATTTTTTTTTCCAAAGTAACTAAAAAAATATTTTTTTTTCCAAAGTAACTAAAAAAATATTTTTTTTCCCAAAGAAACTAAAAAAATATTTTTTTTCCCAAAGTAACTAAAAAAATTTTTTTTTTTCCAAAGAAACTAAAAAAATATTTTTTTTTCCAAAGTAACTAAAAAAATATTTTTTTTTCCAAAGTAACTAAAACAATATTTTTTTTTCCAAAGTAACTAAAAAAATATTTTTTTTTCCAAAGTAACTAAAAAAATATTTTTTTTTCCAAAGTAACTAAAAAAATATTTTTTTTTCCAAAGTAACTAAAAAAATATTTTTTTTTCCAAAATAACTAAAAAAATGTTTTTTTTTTCCAAAGTAACTAAAAAAATATTTTTTTTCCAAAGTAACTAATAAAATATTTTTTTTTCCAAAGTAACTAAAAAAATATTTTTTTTTCCAAAGTAACTAAAAAAATATTTTTTTTTCCAAAGTAACTAAAAAAATATTTTTTTTTCCAAAGAAACTAAAAAAATATTTTTTTTTCCAAAGTAACTAAAAAAAAAATTTTTTTTCCAAAGTAACTAAAAAAATATTTTTTTTTCCAAAGTAACTAAAAAAATATTTTTTTTCCAAAGAAACTAAAAAAATATTTTTTTTTCCAAAGTAACTAAAAAATTTTTTTTTTTTCCAAAGAAACTAAAAAAATATATTTTTTTTCCAAAGTAACTAAAAAAAATTTTTTTTTTCCAAAGTAACTAAAAAAATATTTTTTTTTCCAAAGAAACTAAAAAAAAATTTTTTTTTCCAAAGTAACTAAAAAAAATTTTTTTTTTCCAAAGTAACTAAAAAATTATTTTTTTTCCCAAAGTAACTAAAAAAATATTTTTTTTTCCAAAGAAACTAAAAAAATATTTTTTTTTCCAAAGTAACTAAAAAAATATTTTTTTTTCCAAAGTAACTAAAAAAAATTTTTTTTTTCCAAAGTAACTAAAAAAAAATTTTTTTTTCCAAAGTAACTAAAAAAAAAAAAATTTTTCCAAAGTAACTAAAAAAATATTTTTTTTTCCAAAGTAACTAAAAAAATATATTTTTTTCCAAAGTAACTAAAAAAATATTTTTTTTTCCAAAGAAACTAAAAAAATATTTTTTTTTCCAAAGTAACTAAAAAAATTTTTTTTTTTCCAAAGTAACTAAAAAAATATATTTTTTTTCCAAAGTAACTAAAAAAATATTTTTTTTTCCAAAGAAACTAAAAAAATATATTTTTTTTCCAAATTAACTAAAAAAAATATTTTTTTTCCAAAGAAACTAAAAAAATATTTTTTTTTCCAAAGTAACTAAAAAAATATTTTTTTTTCCAAAGTAACTAAAAAAATATTTTTTTTTCCAAAGTAACTAAAAAAATATTTTTTTTTCCAAAGTAACTAAAAAAATATTTTTTTTCCAAAGTAACTAAAAAAATATTTTTTTTTCCAAAGTAACTAAAAAAATATTTTTTTTTCCAAAGTAACTAAAAAAATATTTTTTTTTCCAAAGTAACTAAAAAAATATTTTTTTTTCCAAAGAAACTAAAAAAATATTTTTTTTCCCAAAGTAACTAAAAAAAAAAAAAATGTTTCCAAAGAAACTAAAAAAATATTTTTTTTTCCAAAGTAACTAAAAAAATATTTTTTTTCCAAAGTAACTAAAAAAATATTTTTTTTCCAAAGAAACTAAAAAAATATTTTTTTTCCCAAAGTAACTAAAAAAAAAAAAAAAAATTCCAAAGAAACAAAATTTTTTTTTTTTTTTCCAAAGTAACTAAAAAAATATTTTTTTTTCCAAAGAAACTAAAAAAATTTTTTTTTTTCCAAAGTAACTAAAAAAATTTTTTTTTTCCAAAGTAACTAAAAAAATAAAAATTTTTCCAAAGTAACTAAAAAAATATTTTTTTTTCCAAAGAAACTAAAAAAAAAAATTTTTTTCCAAAGTAACTAAAAAAATTTTTTTTTTTCCAAAGTAACTAAAAAAAAATTTTTTTTTCCAAAGTAACTAAAAAAATATATTTTTTTTCCAAAGTAACTAAAAAAATATTTTTTTTCCAAAGAAACTAAAAAAATATTTTTTTTTCCAAATTAACTAAAAAAAATATTTTTTTTCCAAAGAAACTAAAAAAATATTTTTTTTTCCAAAGTAACTAAAAAAATATTTTTTTTTCCAAAGTAACTAAAAAAATATTTTTTTTTCCAAAGTAACTAAAAAAATATTTTTTTTTCCAAAGTAACTAAAAAAATATATTTTTTTCCAAAGTAACTAAAAAAATATTTTTTTTCCAAAGTAAATAAACAAATATTTTTTTTTCCAAAGTAACTAAAAAAATATTTTTTTTTCCAAAGTAACTAAAAAAATTTTTTTTTTCCAAAGTAACTAAAAAAATATTTTTTTTTCCAAAGAAACTAAAAAAATATTTTTTTTTCCAAAGTAACTAAAAAAAAAAAAAATTTTCCAAAGTAACTAAAAAAAAATTTTTTTTTCCAAAGTAACTAAAAAAATATTTTTTTTTCCAAAGTAACTAAAAAAATATTTTTTTCCCAAAGTAACTAAAAAAAATTTTTTTTTTCCAAAGTAACTAAAAAAATATTTTTTTTTCCAAAGTAACTAAAAAAATATTTTTTTTTCCAAAGTAACTAAACAAATATTTTTTTTTCCAAAGAAACTAAAAAAATATTTTTTTTTCCAAAGTAACTAAAAAATTTTTTTTTTTTTCCAAAGTAACTAAAAAAATATATTTTTTTTCCAAAGTAACTAAAAAAATATTTTTTTTCCAAAGAAACTAAAAAAATATTTTTTTTTCCAAATTAACTAAAAAAAATATTTTTTTTCCAAAGAAACTAAAAAAATATATTTTTTTCCAAAGTAACTAAAAAAATATTTTTTTTTCCAAAGTAACTAAAAAAATATTTTTTTTTCCAAAGTAACTAAAAAAATATTTTTTTTTCCAAAGTAACTAAAAAAATATTTTTTTTCCAAAGTAACTAAAAAAATATTTTTTTTTCCAAAGTAACTAAAAAAAATTTTTTTTTTCCAAAGTAACTAAAAAAATTTTTTTTTTTCCAAAGTAACTAAAAAAATATTTTTTTTTCCAAAGTAACTAAAAAAATATTTTTTTTTCCAAAGTAACTAAAAAAATATTTTTTTTTCCAAAGTAACTAAAAAAATATTTTTTTTCCAAAGTAAATAAACAAATATTTTTTTTTCCAAAGTAACTAAAAAAATATTTTTTTTTCCAAAGTAACTAAAAAAATATTTTTTTTTCCAAAGTAACTAAAAAAATATTTTTTTTCCCAAAGTAACTAAAAAATATTTTTTTTTTCCAAAGTAACTAAAAAATTATTTTTTTCCCCAAAGTAACTAAAAAAATATTTTTTTTTCCAAAGTAACTAAAAAAATATTTTTTTTTCCAAAGTAACTAAAAAAAATTTTTTTTTCCAAAGTAACTAAAAAAATATATTTTTTTCCAAAGTAACTAAAAAAATATTTTTTTCCCAAAGTAACTAAAAAAATATTTTGTTTTCCAAAGTAACTAAAAAAAAATTTTTTTTTCCAAAGTAACTAAAAAAATATTTTTTTTTCCAAAGTAACTAAAAAAATATTTTTTTTTCCAAAGTAACTAAAAAAATATTTTTTTTTCCAAAGAAACTAAAAAAATATATTTTTTTCCAAAGTAACTAAAAAAATATTTTTTTTTCCAAAGTAACTAAAAAAATATTTTTTTTTCCAAAGTAACTAAAAAAATATTTTTTTTCCCAAAGAAACTAAAAAAATATTTTTTTTCCCAAAGTAACTAAAAAAATTTTTTTTTTCCAAAGAAACTAAAAAAATTTTTTTTTTCCAAAGTAACTAAAAAAATTTTTTTTTTCCAAAGTAACTAAAAAAATATTTTTTTTTCCAAAGTAACTAAAAAAATATTTTTTTTTCCAAAGTAACTAAAAAAATATTTTTTTTTCCAAAGTAACTAAAAAAATATTTTTTTTTCCAAAGTAACTAAAAAAATATTTTTTTTTCCAAAATAACTAAAAAAATGTTTTTTTTCCAAAGTAACTAAAAAAATATTTTTTTTCCAAAGTAACTAAAAAAATATTTTTTTTTCCAAAGTAACTAAAAAAATATTTTTTTTTCCAAAGTAACTAAAAAAATATTTTTTTTTCCAAAGTAACTAAAAAAATATTTTTTTTTCCAAAGAAACTAAAAAAATATTTTTTTTTCCAAAGTAACTAAAAAAAAAATTTTTTTTTCCAAAGTAACTAAAAAAATATTTTTTTTTCCAAAGTAACTAAAAAAATATTTTTTTTCCAAAGAAACTAAAAAAATATTTTTTTTTCCAAAGTAACTAAAAAATTTTTTTTTTTTCCAAAGAAACTAAAAAAATATTTTTTTTTTCCAAAGTAACTAAAAAAAAAATTTTTTTTCCAAAGTAACTAAAAAAATATTTTTTTTTCCAAAGAAACTAAAAAAAATTTTTTTTTTCCAAAGTAACTAAAAAAAATATTTTTTTTCCAAAGTAACTAAAAAATTATTTTTTTTCCCAAAGTAACTAAAAAAAAATATTTTTTTCCAAAGTAACCAAAAAAATATTTTTTTTTCCAAAGAAACTAAAAAAATATTTTTTTTTCCAAAGTAACTAAAAAAAATTTTTTTTTTCCAAAGTAACTAAAAAAATATATTTTTTTTCCAAAGTAACTAAAAAAATATTTTTTTTTCCAAAAAAACTAAAAAAATATTTTTTTTTCCAAATTAACTAAAAAAAATATTTTTTTTCCAAAGAAACTAAAAAAATATTTTTTTTTCCAAAGTAACTAAAAAAATATATTTTTTTTCCAAAGTAACTAAAAAAATATATTTTTTCCAAAGTAACTAAAAAAATATTTTTTTTTCCAAAGTAACTAAAAAAATATTTTTTTTTCCAAAGTAACTAAAAAAATATTTTTTTTTCCAAAGTAACTAAAAAAATATTTTTTTTTCCAAAGAAACTAAAAAAATATTTTTTTTTCCAAAGTAACTAAAAAAATATTTTTTTTTCCAAAGAAACTAAAAAAATATTTTTTTTCCCAAAGTAACTAAAAAAAAAAAAAATGTTTCCAAAGAAACTAAAAAAATATTTTTTTTTCCAAAGTAACTAAAAAAATATTTTTTTTCCCAAAGTAACTAAAAAAATATTTTTTTTCCAAAGAAACTAAAAAAATATTTTTTTTCCCAAAGTAACTAAAAAAAAAATAAAAAATTCCAAAGAAACTAAAAAAAATTTTTTTTTTCCAAAGTAACTAAAAAAATATTTTTTTTTCCAAAGAAACTAAAAAAAAATTTTTTTTTCCAAAGTAACTAAAAATTATTTTTTTTTCCAAAGTAACTAAAAAAATAAAAAAAATTCCAAAGTAACTAAAAAATTTTTTTTTTTTCCAAAGAAACTAAAAAAAAATTTTTTTTTGCAAAGTAACTAAAAAAATTTTTTTTTTTCCAAAGTAACTAAAAAAAATTTTTTTTTTCCAAAGTAACTAAAAAAATATTTTTTTTTCCAAAGTAACTAAAAAAATATTTTTTTTTCCAAAGTAACTAAAAAAATATTTTTTTTTCCAAAGTAATTAAAAAAATATTTTTTTTTCCAAAGTAACTAAAAAAATTTTTTTTTTTCCAAAGTAACTAAAAAAAATTTTTTTTTTCCAAAGTAACTAAAAAAAATTTTTTTTTCCAAAGAAACTAAAAAAATATTTTTTTTTCCAAAGTAACTAAAAAAATATTTTTTTTTCCAAAGTAACTAAAAAATTTTTTTTTTTCCAAAGTAACTAAAAAAATTATTTTTTTTCCAAAGTAACTAAAAAAATATTTTTTTTTCCAAAGTAACTAAAAAAATATTTTTTTTTCCAAAGTAACTAAAAAAAATTTTTTTTTCCAAAGTAACTAAAAAAATATTTTTTTTTCCAAAGTAACTAAAAAAATTTTTTTTTTCCAAAGTAACTAAAAAAATATTTTTTTTTCCAAAGTAACTAAAAAAATATTTTTTTTTCCAAAGAAACTAAAAAAATATTTTTTTTTCCAAAGTAACTAAAAAAATTTTTTTTTTTCCAAAGTAACTAAAAAAATATATTTTTTTTCCAAAGTAACTAAAAAAATATTTTTTTTCCAAAGAAACTAAAAAAATATTTTTTTTTCCAAATTAACTAAAAAAAATATTTTTTTTCCAAAGAAACTAAAAAAATATTTTTTTTTCCAAAGTAACTAAAAAAATATTTTTTTTTCCAAAGTAACTAAAAAAATATTTTTTTTTCCAAAGTAACTAAAAAAATATTTTTTTTTCCAAAGTAACTAAAAAAATATTTTTTTTCCAAAGTAACTAAAAAAATATTTTTTTTTCCAAAGTAACTAAAAAAATATTTTTTTTTCCAAAGTAACTAAAAAAATATTTTTTTTTCCAAAGTAACTAAAAAAATATTTTTTTTTCCAAAGTAACTAAAAAAATATTTTTTTTCCAAAGAAACTAAAAAAATATATTTTTTTTCCAAAGTAACTAAAAAAATATTTTTTTTTCCAAAGAAACTAAAAAAATATTTTTTTTTCCAAAGTAACTAAAAAAATATTTTTTTTTCCAAAGTAACTAAAAAAATATTTTTTTTCCAAAGAAACTAAAAAAATATTTTTTTTTCCAAAGTAACTAAAACATTTTTTTTTTCCAAAGAAACTAAAAAAATATTTTTTTTTTCCAAAGTAACTAAAAAAAATTTTTTTTTTCCAAAGTAACTAAAAAATTTTTTTTTTTTCCAAAGAAACTAAAAAAATATTTTTTTTCCAAAGTAAATAAACAAATATTTTTTTTTCCAAAGTAAATAAACAAATATTTTTTTTTCCAAAGTAACTAAAAAAATATATTTTTTTTCCAAAGTAACTAAAAAAATATTTTTTTTTCCAAAGAAACTAAAAAAATATTTTTTTTTCCAAAGTAACTAAAAAAATATTTTTTTTTCCAAAGTAACTAAAAAAATATTTTTTTTCCAAAGAAACTAAAAAAATATTTTTTTTTCCAAAGTAACTAAAACATTTTTTTTTTCCAAAGAAACTAAAAAAATATTTTTTTTTTCCAAAGTAACTAAAAAAAATTTTTTTTTTCCAAAGTAACTAAAAAATTTTTTTTTTTTCCAAAGAAACTAAAAAAATATTTTTTTTTCCAAAGTAACTAAAAAAAAATTTTTTTTTCCAAAGAAACTAAAAAAAAATTTTTTTTTGCAAAGTAACTAAAAAAATTTTTTTTTTTCCAAAGTAACTAAAAAAAATTTTTTTTTTCCAAAGTAACTAAAAAAATATTTTTTTTTCCAAAGTAACTAAAAAAATATTTTTTTTTCCAAAGTAACTAAAAAAATATTTTTTTTTCCAAAGTAATTAAAAAAATATTTTTTTTTCCAAAGTAACTAAAAAAATTTTTTTTTTTCCAAAGTAACTAAAAAAAATTTTTTTTTTCCAAAGTAACTAAAAAAAATTTTTTTTTCCAAAGAAACTAAAAAAATATTTTTTTTTCCAAAGTAACTAAAAAAATATTTTTTTTTCCAAAGTAACTAAAAAATTTTTTTTTTTCCAAAGTAACTAAAAAAATTATTTTTTTTCCAAAGTAACTAAAAAAATATTTTTTTTTCCAAAGTAACTAAAAAAATATTTTTTTTTCCAAAGTAACTAAAAAAAATTTTTTTTTCCAAAGTAACTAAAAAAATATTTTTTTTTCCAAAGTAACTAAAAAAATTTTTTTTTTCCAAAGTAACTAAAAAAATATTTTTTTTTCCAAAGTAACTAAAAAAATATTTTTTTTTCCAAAGAAACTAAAAAAATATTTTTTTTTCCAAAGTAACTAAAAAAATTTTTTTTTTTCCAAAGTAACTAAAAAAATATATTTTTTTTCCAAAGTAACTAAAAAAATATTTTTTTTCCAAAGAAACTAAAAAAATATTTTTTTTTCCAAATTAACTAAAAAAAATATTTTTTTTCCAAAGAAACTAAAAAAATATTTTTTTTTCCAAAGTAACTAAAAAAATATTTTTTTTTCCAAAGTAACTAAAAAAATATTTTTTTTTCCAAAGTAACTAAAAAAATATTTTTTTTTCCAAAGTAACTAAAAAAATATTTTTTTTCCAAAGTAACTAAAAAAATATTTTTTTTTCCAAAGTAACTAAAAAAATATTTTTTTTTCCAAAGTAACTAAAAAAATATTTTTTTTTCCAAAGTAACTAAAAAAATATTTTTTTTTCCAAAGTAACTAAAAAAATATTTTTTTTTCCAAAGTAACTAAAAAAATATTTTTTTTTCCAAAGTAACTAAAAAAATATTTTTTTTCCAAAGTAAATAAACAAATATTTTTTTTTCCAAAGTAAATAAACAAATATTTTTTTTTCCAAAGTAACTAAAAAAATATATTTTTTTTCCAAAGTAACTAAAAAAATATTTTTTTTTCCAAAGAAACTAAAAAAATATTTTTTTTTCCAAAGTAACTAAAAAAATATTTTTTTTTCCAAAGTAACTAAAAAAATATTTTTTTTCCAAAGAAACTAAAAAAATATTTTTTTTTCCAAAGTAACTAAAACATTTTTTTTTTCCAAAGAAACTAAAAAAATATTTTTTTTTTCCAAAGTAACTAAAAAAAATTTTTTTTTTCCAAAGTAACTAAAAAATTTTTTTTTTTTCCAAAGAAACTAAAAAAATATTTTTTTTTCCAAAGTAACTAAAAAAAAATTTTTTTTTCCAAAGTAACTAAAAAATTATTTTTTTTCCCAAAGTAACTAAAAAAATATTTTTTTTTCCAAAGAAACTAAAAAAATATTTTTTTTTCCAAAGTAACTAAAAAAATTTTTTTTTTTCCAAAGTAACTAAAAAAATTTTTTTTTTTCCAAAGTAACTAAAAAAAAATTTTTTTTTCCAAAGTAACTAAAAAAAAATTTTTTTTTCCAAAGTAACTAAAAAAATTTTTTTTTTTCCAAAGTAACTAAAAAAATATATTTTTTTCCAAAGTAACTAAAAAAATATTTTTTTTTCCAAAGAAACTAAAAAAATATTTTTTTTTCCAAAGTAACTAAAAATTTTTTTTTTTTTCCAAAGTAACTAAAAAAATATATTTTTTTTCCAAAGTAACTAAAAAAATATTTTTTTTTCCAAAGAAACTAAAAAAATATATTTTTTTTCCAAATTAACTAAAAAAAATATTTTTTTTCCAAAGAAACTAAAAAAATATTTTTTTTTCCAAAGTAACTAAAAAAATATTTTTTTTTCCAAAGTAACTAAAAAAATATTTTTTTTTCCAAAGTAACTAAAAAAATATTTTTTTTTCCAAAGTAACTAAAAAAATATTTTTTTTCCAAAGTAACTAAAAAAATATTTTTTTTTCCAAAGTAACTAAAAAAATATTTTTTTTTCCAAAGTAACTAAAAAAATATTTTTTTTTCCAAAGTAACTAAAAAAATATTTTTTTTTCCAAAGAAACTAAAAAAATATTTTTTTTCCCAAAGTAACTAAAAAAAAAAAAATGTTTCCAAAGAAACTAAAAAAATATTTTTTTTTCCAAAGTAACTAAAAAAATATTTTTTTTCCCAAAGTAACTAAAAAAATATTTTTTTTCCAAAGAAACTAAAAAAATATTTTTTTTCCCAAAGTAACTAAAAAAAAAAAAAAAATTTCCAAAGAAACTAAAAATTTTTTTTTTTTTCCAAAGTAACTAAAAAAATATTTTTTTTTCCAAAGAAACTAAAAAAATATTTTTTTTTCCAAAGTAACTAAAATTTTTTTTTTTTTTCCAAAGTAACTAAAAAAATAAATTTTTTTCCAAAGTAACTAAAAAAATATTTTTTTTTCCAAAGAAACTAAAAAAAAAATTTTTTTTCCAAAGTAACTAAAATTTTTTTTTTTTTCCAAAGTAACTAAAAAAATTTTTTTTTTTCCAAAGTAACTAAAAAAATTTTTTTTTTTCCAAAGTAACTAAAAAAAATTTTTTTTTCCAAAGTAACTAAAAAAATATTTTTTTTTCCAAAGTAACTAAAAAAATATTTTTTTTTCCAAAGTAACTAAAAAAATATTTTTTTTTCCAAAGAAACTAAAAAAATATATTTTTTTCCAAAGTAACTAAAAAAAAATTTTTTTTTCCAAAGAAACTAAAAAAATATTTTTTTTTCCAAATTAACTAAAAAAAATATTTTTTTTCCAAAGAAACTAAAAAAATATTTTTTTTTCCAAAGTAACTAAAAAAATATTTTTTTTTCCAAAGTAACTAAAAAAATATTTTTTTTTCCAAAGTAACTAAAAAAATATTTTTTTTTCCAAAGTAACTAAAAAAATATTTTTTTTTCCAAAGTAACTAAAAAAATAATTTTTTTTCCAAAGTAACTAAAAAAATATTTTTTTTTCCAAAGAAACTAAAAAAAAATTTTTTTTCCAAAGTAACTAAAATTTTTTTTTTTTTCCAAAGTAACTAAAAAAATTTTTTTTTTTCCAAAGTAACTAAAAAAATTTTTTTTTTTCCAAAGTAACTAAAAAAAATTTTTTTTTCCAAAGTAACTAAAAAAATATTTTTTTTTCCAAAGTAACTAAAAAAATATTTTTTTTTCCAAAGTAACTAAAAAAATATTTTTTTTTCCAAAGAAACTAAAAAAATATATTTTTTTCCAAAGTAACTAAAAAAAAAATTTTTTTTCCAAAGAAACTAAAAAAATATATTTTTTTTCCAAATTAACTAAAAAAAATTTTTTTTTTCCAAAGAAACTAAAAAAATATTTTTTTTTCCAAAGTAACTAAAAAAATATTTTTTTTTCCAAAGTAACTAAAAAAATATTTTTTTTTCCAAAGAAACTAAAAAAATATTTTTTTTTCCAAATTAACTAAAAAAAATATTTTTTTTCCAAAGAAACTAAAAAAATATTTTTTTTTCCAAAGTAACTAAAAAAATATTTTTTTTTCCAAAGTAACTAAAAAAATATTTTTTTTTCCAAAGTAACTAAAAAAATATTTTTTTTTCCAAAGTAACTAAAAAAATATTTTTTTTTCCAAAGAAACTAAAAAAAAATTTTTTTTTCCAAAGTAACTAAAAAAAATTTTTTTTTTCCAAAGTAACTAAAAAATTATTTTTTTTCCCAAAGTAACTAAAAAATTTTTTTTTTTCCAAAGAAACTAAAAAAATATTTTTTTTTCCAAAGTAACTAAAAAATTTTTTTTTTTTCCAAAGTAACTAAAAAAATTTTTTTTTTTCCAAAGTAACTAAAAAAAATTTTTTTTTTCCAAAGTAACTAAAAAAAATTTTTTTTTTCCAAAGTAACTAAAAAAAATTTTTTTTTTCCAAAGTAACTAAAAAAATATATTTTTTTCCAAAGTAACTAAAAAAATATTTTTTTTTCCAAAGAAACTAAAAATATATTTTTTTTTCCAAAGTAACTAAAAAAAATTTTTTTTTCCCAAAGTAACTAAAAAAATATATTTTTTTTCCAAAGTAACTAAAAAAATATTTTTTTTTCCAAAGTAACTAAAAAAATATTTTTTTTCCAAAGTAACTAAAAAAATATTTTTTTTTCCAAAGTAACTAAAAAAATATTTTTTTTTCCAAAGTAACTAAAAAAATATTTTTTTTTCCAAAGTAACTAAAAAAATATTTTTTTTTCCAAAGAAACTAAAAAAATATTTTTTTTCCCAAAGTAACTAAAAAAAAAAAAATGTTTCCAAAGAAACTAAAAAAATATTTTTTTTTCCAAAGTAACTAAAAAAATATTTTTTTTCCCAAAGTAACTAAAAAAATATTTTTTTTCCAAAGAAACTAAAAAAATATTTTTTTTCCCAAAGTAACTAAAAAAAAAAAAAAAATTCCAAAGAAACTAAAAAATTTTTTTTTTTTCCAAAGTAACTAAAAAAATATTTTTTTTTCCAAAGAAACTAAAAAAATATTTTTTTTTCCAAAGTAACTAAAATTTTTTTTTTTTTCCAAAGTAACTAAAAAAATAAATTTTTTTCCAAAGTAACTAAAAAAATATTTTTTTTTCCAAAGAAACTAAAAAAAATTTTTTTTTTCCAAAGTAACTAAAATTTTTTTTTTTTTCCAAAGTAACTAAAAAAAATTTTTTTTTTCCAAAGTAACTAAAAAAATTTTTTTTTTTCCAAAGTAACTAAAAAAATTTTTTTTTTCCAAAGTAACTAAAAAAAATTTTTTTTTTCCAAAGTAACTAAAAAAATATTTTTTTTTCCAAAGTAACTAAAAAAATATTTTTTTTTCCAAAGAAACTAAAAAAATATTTTTTTTTCCAAAGTAACTAAAAAAATATTTTTTTTTCCAAAGTAACTAAAAAAATATTTTTTTTTCCAAAGTAACTAAAAAAATATTTTTTTTTCCAAAGTAACTAAAAAAATATTTTTTTTTCCAAAGTAACTAAAAAAATAATTTTTTTTCCAAAGTAACTAAAAAAATATTTTTTTTTCCAAAGAAACTAAAAAAATATTTTTTTTCCAAAGTAACTAAAAAAATTTTTTTTTTTCCAAAGTAACTAAAAAAATATATATTTTTTCCAAAGTAACTAAAAAAATATTTTTTTTCCAAAGAAACTAAAAAAATATTTTTTTTTCCAAATTAACTAAAAAAAATATTTTTTTTCCAAAGAAACTAAAAAAATATTTTTTTTTCCAAAGTAACTAAAAAAATATTTTTTTTTCCAAAGTAACTAAAAAAATATTTTTTTTTCCAAAGTAACTAAAAAAATATTTTTTTTTCCAAAGTAACTAAAAAAATATTTTTTTTCCAAAGTAACTAAAAAAATATTTTTTTTTCCAAAGTAACTAAAAAAATATATTTTTTTCCAAAGTAACTAAAAAAATATTTTTTTTTCCAAAGTAACTAAAAAAATATATTTTTTTCCAAAGTAACTAAAAAAATATTTTTTTTTCCAAAGTAACTAAAAAAATATTTTTTTTTCCAAAGTAACTAAAAAAATATTTTTTTTTCCAAAGTAACTAAAAAAATATTTTTTTTCCAAAGTAAATAAACAAATATTTTTTTTTTCCAAAGTAACTAAAAAAATATTTTTTTTTCCAAAGTAACTAAAAAAATATTTTTTTTCCAAAGTAACTAAAAAAATATTTTTTTTTCCAAAGTAACTAAAAAATATTTTTTTTTTCCAAAGTAACTAAAAAATTATTTTTTTTCCCAAAGTAACTAAAAAAATATTTTTTTTTCCAAAGTAACTAAAAAAATATTTTTTTTTCCAAAGTAACTAAAAAAAAAAATTTTTTTCCAAAGTAACTAAAAAAATATTTTTTTTTCCAAAGTAACTAAAAAAATATTTTTTTCCCAAAGTAACTAAAAAAATATTTTTTTTTCCAAAGTAACTAAAAAAATATTTTTTTTTCCAAAGAAACTAAAAAAATATATTTTTTTCCAAAGTAACTAAAAAAATATTTTTTTTTCCAAAGTAACTAAAAAAAATATTTTTTTTTCCAAAGTAACTAAAAAAATATTTTTTTTCCCAAAGAAACTAAAAAAATATTTTTTTTCCCAAAGTAACTAAAAAATTTTTTTTTTTTCCAAAGAAACTAAAAAAATATTTTTTTTTCCAAAGTAACTAAAAAAATATTTTTTTTTCCAAAGTAACTAAAACAATATTTTTTTTTCCAAAGTAACTAAAAAAATATTTTTTTTTCCAAAGTAACTAAAAAAATATTTTTTTTTCCAAAGTAACTAAAAAAATATTTTTTTTTCCAAAGTAACTAAAAAAATATTTTTTTTTCCAAAATAACTAAAAAAATGTTTTTTTTTTCCAAAGTAACTAAAAAAATATTTTTTTTCCAAAGTAACTAAAAAAATATTTTTTTTTCCAAAGTAACTAAAAAAATATTTTTTTTTCCAAAGTAACTAAAAAAATATTTTTTTTTCCAAAGTAACTAAAAAAATATTTTTTTTTCCAAAGAAACTAAAAAAATATTTTTTTTTCCAAAGAAACTAAAAAAATATTTTTTTTTCCAAAGTAACTAAAAAAAATTTTTTTTTTCCAAAGTAACTAAAAAAATATTTTTTTTTCCAAAGTAACTAAAAAAATATTTTTTTTCCAAAGAAACTAAAAAAATATTTTTTTTTCCAAAGTAACTAAAAAATTTTTTTTTTTTCCAAAGAAACTAAAAAAATATTTTTTTTTTCCAAAGTAACTAAAAAAAATTTTTTTTTTTCCAAAGTAACTAAAAAATTATTTTTTTTCCCAAAGTAACTAAAAAAATATTTTTTTTTCCAAAGAAACTAAAAAAATATTTTTTTTTCCAAAGTAACTAAAAAAATATTTTTTTTTCCAAAGTAACTAAAAAAAATTTTTTTTTTCCAAAGTAACTAAAAAAAATTTTTTTTTTCCAAAGTAACTAAAAAAAAAAAATTTTTTCCAAAGTAACTAAAAAAATATTTTTTTTTCCAAAGTAACTAAAAAAATATATTTTTTTCCAAAGTAACTAAAAAAATATTTTTTTTTCCAAAGAAACTAAAAAAATATTTTTTTTTCCAAAGTAACTAAAAAAAATTTTTTTTTTCCAAAGTAACTAAAAAAATATATTTTTTTTCCAAAGTAACTAAAAAAAAATTTTTTTTCCAAAGAAACTAAAAAAATATATTTTTTTTCCAAATTAACTAAAAAAAATATTTTTTTTCCAAAGAAACTAAAAAAATATTTTTTTTTCCAAAGTAACTAAAAAAATATTTTTTTTTCCAAAGTAACTAAAAAAATATTTTTTTTTCCAAAGTAACTAAAAAAATATTTTTTTTTCCAAAGTAACTAAAAAAATATTTTTTTTCCAAAGTAACTAAAAAAATATTTTTTTTTCCAAAGTAACTAAAAAAATATATTTTTTTCCAAAGTAACTAAAAAAATATTTTTTTTTCCAAAGAAACTAAAAAAATATTTTTTTTCCCAAAGTAACTAAAAAAAAAAAAAATGTTTCCAAAGAAACTAAAAAATTTTTTTTTTTTCCAAAGTAACTAAAAAAATATTTTTTTTTCCAAAGTAACTAAAAAAATATTTTTTTTCCAAAGAAACTAAAAAAATATTTTTTTTCCCAAAGTAACTAAAAAAAAAAAAAAAAATTCCAAAGAAACAAAAAAATTTTTTTTTTTTCCAAAGTAACTAAAAAAATATTTTTTTTTCCAAAGAAACTAAAAAAATATTTTTTTTTCCAAAGTAACTAAAAATTTTTTTTTTTTTCCAAAGTAACTAAAAAAATAAATTTTTTTCCAAAGTAACTAAAAAAATTTTTTTTTTTCCAAAGAAACTAAAAAAAAAATTTTTTTTCCAAAGTAACTAAAAAATTTTTTTTTTTTCCAAAGTAACTAAAAAAAATTTTTTTTTTCCAAAGTAACTAAAAAAATATATTTTTTTTCCAAAGTAACTAAAAAAATATTTTTTTTCCAAAGAAACTAAAAAAATATTTTTTTTTCCAAATTAACTAAAAAAAATATTTTTTTTCCAAAGAAACTAAAAAAATATTTTTTTTTCCAAAGTAACTAAAAAAATATTTTTTTTTCCAAAGTAACTAAAAAAATATTTTTTTTTCCAAAGTAACTAAAAAAATATTTTTTTTTCCAAAGTAACTAAAAAAATATATTTTTTTCCAAAGTAACTAAAAAAATATTTTTTTTCCAAAGTAAATAAACAAATATTTTTTTTTCCAAAGTAACTAAAAAAATATTTTTTTTTCCAAAGTAACTAAAAAAATTTTTTTTTTCCAAAGTAACTAAAAAAATATTTTTTTTTCCAAAGAAACTAAAAAAATATTTTTTTTTCCAAAGTAACTAAAAAAAAAAAAAATTTTCCAAAGTAACTAAAAAAAAATATTTTTTTCCCAAAGTAACTAAAAAAATATTTTTTTTTCCAAAGTAACTAAAAAAATATTTTTTTTTCCAAAGTAACTAAAAAAATATTTTTTTTTCCAAAGTAACTAAACAAATATTTTTTTTTCCAAAGAAACTAAAAAAATATTTTTTTTTCCAAAGTAACTAAAAAAAATTTTTTTTTTTCCAAAGTAACTAAAAAAATATATTTTTTTTCCAAAGTAACTAAAAAAAAATTTTTTTCCCAAAGAAACTAAAAAAATATTTTTTTTTCCAAATTAACTAAAAAAAATATTTTTTTTCCAAAGAAACTAAAAAAATATATTTTTTTCCAAAGTAACTAAAAAAATATTTTTTTTTCCAAAGTAACTAAAAAAATATTTTTTTTTCCAAAGTAACTAAAAAAATATTTTTTTTTCCAAAGTAACTAAAAAAATATTTTTTTTCCAAAGTAACTAAAAAAAAATTTTTTTTTCCAAAGTAACTAAAAAAATATTTTTTTTTCCAAAGTAACTAAAAAAATATTTTTTTTCCAAAGTAACTAAAAAAATATTTTTTTTTCCAAAGTAACTAAAAAAATATTTTTTTTTCCAAAGTAACTAAAAAAATATTTTTTTTTCCAAAGTAACTAAAAAAATATTTTTTTTTCCAAAGTAACTAAAAAAATATTTTTTTTCCAAAGTAAATAAACAAATATTTTTTTTTCCAAAGTAACTAAAAAAATATTTTTTTTTCCAAAGTAACTAAAAAAATATTTTTTTTTCCAAAGTAACTAAAAAAATATTTTTTTTTCCAAAGTAACTAAAAAAATATTTTTTTTTCCAAAGTAACTAAAAAAATATTTTTTTTCCCAAAGAAACTAAAAAAATATTTTTTTTCCCAAAGTAACTAAAAAAATTTTTTTTTTCCAAAGAAACTAAAAAAAAATTTTTTTTCCAAAGTAACTAAAAAAATATTTTTTTTTCCAAAGTAACTAAAAAAATATTTTTTTTCCCAAAGTAACTAAAAAAATATTTTTTTTTCCAAAGTAACTAAAAAAATATTTTTTTTTCCAAAGTAACTAAAAAAATATTTTTTTTTCCAAAGTAACTAAAAAAATATTTTTTTTTCCAAAATAACTAAAAAAATGTTTTTTTTTCCAAAGTAACTAAAAAAATATTTTTTTTCCAAAGTAACTAAAAAAATATTTTTTTTTCCAAAGTAACTAAAACAATATTTTTTTTTCCAAAGTAACTAAAAAAATATTTTTTTTTCCAAAGTAACTAAAAAAATATTTTTTTTTCCAAAGTAACTAAAAAAATATTTTTTTTTCCAAAGTAACTAAAAAAATATTTTTTTTTCCAAAATAACTAAAAAAATGTTTTTTTTTTCCAAAGTAACTAAAAAAATATTTTTTTTCCAAAGTAACTAAAAAAATATTTTTTTTTCCAAAGTAACTAAAAAAATATTTTTTTTTCCAAAGTAACTAAAAAAATATTTTTTTTTCCAAAGTAACTAAAAAAATATTTTTTTTTCCAAAGAAACTAAAAAAATATTTTTTTTTCCAAAGTAACTAAAAAAAATATTTTTTTTCCAAAGTAACTAAAAAAATATTTTTTTTTCCAAAGTAACTAAAAAAATATTTTTTTTCCAAAGAAACTAAAAAAATATTTTTTTTTCCAAAGTAACTAAAAATTTTTTTTTTTTTCCAAAGAAACTAAAAAAATATTTTTTTTTTCCAAAGTAACTAAAAAAAAATTTTTTTTCCAAAGTAACTAAAAAATTATTTTTTTTCCCAAAGTAACTAAAAAAATATTTTTTTTTCCAAAGAAACTAAAAAAATATTTTTTTTTCCAAAGTAACTAAAAAAATATTTTTTTTTCCAAAGTAACTAAAAAAAATTTTTTTTTTCCAAAGTAACTAAAAAAATTTTTTTTTTTCCAAAGTAACTAAAAAAAAAAATTTTTTTCCAAAGTAACTAAAAAAATATTTTTTTTTCCAAAGTAACTAAAAAAATATATTTTTTTCCAAAGTAACTAAAAAAATATTTTTTTTTCCAAAGAAACTAAAAAAATATTTTTTTTTCCAAAGTAACTAAAAAAAATTTTTTTTTTCCAAAGTAACTAAAAAAATATATTTTTTTTCCAAAGTAACTAAAAAAAATTTTTTTTTCCAAAGAAACTAAAAAAATATATTTTTTTTCCAAATTAACTAAAAAAAATATTTTTTTTCCAAAGAAACTAAAAAAATATTTTTTTTTCCAAAGTAACTAAAAAAATATTTTTTTTTCCAAAGTAACTAAAAAAATATTTTTTTTTCCAAAGTAACTAAAAAAATATTTTTTTTTCCAAAGTAACTAAAAAAATATTTTTTTTCCAAAGTAACTAAAAAAATATTTTTTTTTCCAAAGTAACTAAAAAAATATTTTTTTTTCCAAAGTAACTAAAAAAATATTTTTTTTTCCAAAGTAACTAAAAAAATATTTTTTTTTCCAAAGAAACTAAAAAAATATTTTTTTTCCCAAAGTAACTAAAAAAAAAAAAAATGTTTCCAAAGAAACTAAAAAAATTTTTTTTTTTCCAAAGTAACTAAAAAAATATTTTTTTTTCCAAAGTAACTAAAAAAATATTTTTTTTCCAAAGAAACTAAAAAAATATTTTTTTTCCCAAAGTAACTAAAAAAAAAAAAAAAAATTCCAAAGAAACAAAATTTTTTTTTTTTTTTCCAAAGTAACTAAAAAAATATTTTTTTTTCCAAAGAAACTAAAAAAATATTTTTTTTTCCAAAGTAACTAAAAATTTTTTTTTTTTTCCAAAGTAACTAAAAAAATAAATTTTTTTCCAAAGTAACTAAAAAAATTTTTTTTTTTCCAAAGAAACTAAAAAAAAATTTTTTTTTCCAAAGTAACTAAAAATTTTTTTTTTTTCCAAAGAAACTAAAAAAATATTTTTTTTTCCAAAGTAACTAAAAAAAAAAAATTTTTTCCAAAGTAACTAAAAAAAAATATTTTTTTCCCAAAGTAACTAAAAAAATATTTTTTTTTCCAAAGTAACTAAAAAAATATTTTTTTTTCCAAAGTAACTAAAAAAATATTTTTTTTTCCAAAGTAACTAAACAAATATTTTTTTTTCCAAAGAAACTAAAAAAATATTTTTTTTTCCAAAGTAACTAAAAAAAATTTTTTTTTTTCCAAAGTAACTAAAAAAATATATTTTTTTTCCAAAGTAACTAAAAAAATATTTTTTTTCCAAAGAAACTAAAAAAATATTTTTTTTTCCAAATTAACTAAAAAAAATATTTTTTTTCCAAAGAAACTAAAAAAATATATTTTTTTCCAAAGTAACTAAAAAAATATTTTTTTTTCCAAAGTAACTAAAAAAATATTTTTTTTTCCAAAGTAACTAAAAAAATATTTTTTTTTCCAAAGTAACTAAAAAAATTTTTTTTTTCCAAAGTAACTAAAAAAAATTTTTTTTTTCCAAAGTAACTAAAAAAATATTTTTTTTTCCAAAGTAACTAAAAAAATATTTTTTTTCCAAAGTAACTAAAAAAATATTTTTTTTTCCAAAGTAACTAAAAAAATATTTTTTTTTCCAAAGTAACTAAAAAAATATTTTTTTTTCCAAAGTAACTAAAAAAATATTTTTTTTTCCAAAGTAACTAAAAAAATATTTTTTTTCCAAAGTAAATAAACAAATATTTTTTTTTCCAAAGTAACTAAAAAAATATTTTTTTTTCCAAAGTAACTAAAAAAATATTTTTTTTTCCAAAGTAACTAAAAAAATATTTTTTTTTCCAAAGTAACTAAAAAAATATTTTTTTTTCCAAAGTAACTAAAAAAATATTTTTTTTCCCAAAGAAACTAAAAAAATATTTTTTTTCCCAAAGTAACTAAAAAATTTTTTTTTTTCCAAAGAAACTAAAAAAAAATTTTTTTTCCAAAGTAACTAAAAAAATATTTTTTTTTCCAAAGTAACTAAAAAAATATTTTTTTTTCCAAAGTAACTAAAAAAATATTTTTTTTTCCAAAGTAACTAAAAAAATATTTTTTTTTCCAAAGTAACTAAAAACATATTTTTTTTTCCAAAGTAACTAAAAAAATATTTTTTTTTCCAAAATAACTAAAAAAATGTTTTTTTTTCCAAAGTAACTAAAAAAATATTTTTTTTCCAAAGTAACTAAAAAAATATTTTTTTTTCCAAAGTAACTAAAAAAATATTTTTTTTCCAAAGTAACTAAAAAAATATTTTTTTTTCCAAAGTAACTAAAAAAATATTTTTTTTTCCAAAGAAACTAAAAAAATATTTTTTTTTCCAAAGTAACTAAAAAAAAATTTTTTTTTTCCAAAGTAACTAAAAAAATATATTTTTTTCCAAAGTAACTAAAAAAATATTTTTTTTCCAAAGAAACTAAAAAAATATTTTTTTTTCCAAAGTAACTAAAAAAAATTTTTTTTTTCCAAAGAAACTAAAAAAATATTTTTTTTTTCCAAAGTAACTAAAAAAAATTTTTTTTTTCCAAAGTAACTAAAAAAATATTTTTTTTTCCAAAGAAACTAAAAAAAAATTTTTTTTTCCAAAGTAACTAAAAAAAATATTTTTTTTCCAAAGTAACTAAAAAATTATTTTTTTTCCCAAAGTAACTAAAAAAATATATTTTTTTCCAAAGTAACCAAAAAAATATTTTTTTTTCCAAAGAAACTAAAAAAATATTTTTTTTTCCAAAGTAACTAAAAAAAATTTTTTTTTTCCAAAGTAACTAAAAAAATATATTTTTTTTCCAAAGTAACTAAAAAAATATTTTTTTTTCCAAAAAAACTAAAAAAATATTTTTTTTTCCAAATTAACTAAAAAAAATATTTTTTTTCCAAAGAAACTAAAAAAATATTTTTTTTTCCAAAGTAACTAAAAAAATATTTTTTTTTCCAAAGTAACTAAAAAAATATTTTTTTTCCAAAGTAACTAAAAAAATATTTTTTTTTCCAAAGTAACTAAAAAAATATTTTTTTTTCCAAAGTAACTAAAAAAATATTTTTTTTTCCAAAGTAACTAAAAAAATATTTTTTTTTCCAAAGAAACTAAAAAAATATTTTTTTTTCCAAAGTAACTAAAAAAATATTTTTTTTTCCAAAGAAACTAAAAAAATATTTTTTTTCCCAAAGTAACTAAAAAAAAAAAAAATGTTTCCAAAGAAACTAAAAAAATATTTTTTTTTCCAAAGAAACTAAAAAAATATTTTTTTTCCCAAAGTAACTAAAAAAAAAAAAAAAAATTCCAAAGAAACTAAAAAATTTTTTTTTTTTCCAAAGTAACTAAAAAAATATTTTTTTTTCCAAAGAAACTAAAAAAAAAATTTTTTTTCCAAAGTAACTAAAAATTATTTTTTTTTCCAAAGTAACTAAAAAAATAAAAAAAATTCCAAAGTAACTAAAAAAATATTTTTTTTTCCAAAGAAACTAAAAAAAATTTTTTTTTTCCAAAGTAACTAAAAAATTTTTTTTTTTCCAAAGTAACTAAAAAAATTTTTTTTTTTCCAAAGTAACTAAAAAAATATTTTTTTTTCCAAAGTAACTAAAAAAATATTTTTTTTTCCAAAGTAACTAAAAAAATATTTTTTTTTCCAAAGTAATTAAAAAAATATTTTTTTTTCCAAAGTAACTAAAAAAATATTTTTTTTTCCAAAGTAACTAAAAAAAATATTTTTTTTCCAAAGTAACTAAAAAAAATTTTTTTTTCCAAAGAAACTAAAAAAATATTTTTTTTTCCAAAGTAACTAAAAAAATATTTTTTTTTCCAAAGTAACTAAAAAAATTTTTTTTTTCCAAAGTAACTAAAAAAATTATTTTTTTTCCAAAGTAACTAAAAAAATATTTTTTTTTCCAAAGTAACTAAAAAAATATTTTTTTTTCCAAAGTAACTAAAAAATTTTTTTTTTTTCCAAAGTAACTAAAAAAATATTTTTTTTTCCAAAGTAACTAAAAAAATATTTTTTTTCCAAAGTAACTAAAAAAATATTTTTTTTTCCAAAGTAACTAAAAAAATATTTTTTTTTCCAAAGAAACTAAAAAAATATTTTTTTTTCCAAAGTAACTAAAAAAATTTTTTTTTTTCCAAAGTAACTAAAAAAATATATTTTTTTTCCAAAGTAACTAAAAAAATATTTTTTTTCCAAAGAAACTAAAAAAATATTTTTTTTTCCAAATTAACTAAAAAAAATATTTTTTTTCCAAAGAAACTAAAAAAATATTTTTTTTTCCAAAGTAACTAAAAAAATATTTTTTTTTCCAAAGTAACTAAAAAAATTTTTTTTTTTCCAAAGTAACTAAAAAAATATTTTTTTTTCCAAAGTAACTAAAAAAATATTTTTTTTTCCAAAGTAACTAAAAAAATATTTTTTTTTCCAAAGTAACTAAAAAAATTATTTTTTTTCCAAAGTAACTAAAAAAATATTTTTTTTTCCAAAGTAACTAAAAAAATATTTTTTTTTCCAAAGTAACTAAAAAAAAATTTTTTTTTCCAAAGTAACTAAAAAAATATTTTTTTTTCCAAAGTAACTAAAAAAATATTTTTTTTCCAAAGTAACTAAAAAAATATTTTTTTTTCCAAAGTAACTAAAAAAATATTTTTTTTTCCAAAGAAACTAAAAAAATATTTTTTTTTCCAAAGTAACTAAAAAAATTTTTTTTTTTCCAAAGTAACTAAAAAAATATATATTTTTTCCAAAGTAACTAAAAAAATATTTTTTTTCCAAAGAAACTAAAAAAATATTTTTTTTTCCAAATTAACTAAAAAAAATATTTTTTTTCCAAAGAAACTAAAAAAATATTTTTTTTTCCAAAGTAACTAAAAAAATATTTTTTTTTCCAAAGTAACTAAAAAAATATTTTTTTTTCCAAAGTAACTAAAAAAATATTTTTTTTTCCAAAGTAACTAAAAAAATATTTTTTTTTCCAAAGTAACTAAAAAAATATTTTTTTTTCCAAAGTAACTAAAAAAATATTTTTTTTTCCAAAGTAACTAAAAAAATATTTTTTTTTCCAAAGTAACTAAAAAAATATTTTTTTTTCCAAAGTAACTAAAAAAATATTTTTTTTTCCAAAGTAACTAAAAAAATATTTTTTTTCCAAAGTAAATAAACAAATATTTTTTTTTCCAAAGTAAATAAACAAATATTTTTTTTTCCAAAGTAACTAAAAAAATATTTTTTTTTCCAAAGTAACTAAAAAAATATTTTTTTTTCCAAAGAAACTAAAAAAATATTTTTTTTTCCAAAGTAACTAAAAAAAAATTTTTTTTTCCAAAGTAACTAAAAAAATTTTTTTTTTTCCAAAGTAACTAAAAAAATTTTTTTTTTTCCAAAGAAACTAAAAAAATATTTTTTTTTCCAAAGTAACTAAAAAAAATATTTTTTTTCCAAAGTAACTAAAAAAATATTTTTTTTTCCAAAGAAACTAAAAAAATATTTTTTTTTCCAAAGTAACTAAAAAATATTTTTTTTTTCCAAAGTAACTAAAAAATTATTTTTTTTCCCAAAGTAACTAAAAAAATATTTTTTTTTCCAAAGTAACTAAAAAAATATTTTTTTTTCCAAAGTAACTAAAAAAAATTTTTTTTTTCCAAAGTAACTAAAAAAATATTTTTTTTTCCAAAGTAACTAAAAAAATATTTTTTTCCCAAAGTAACTAAAAAAATATTTTTTTTTCCAAAGTATCTAAAAAAATATTTTTTTTTCCAAAGTAACTAAAAAAATATTTTTTTTTCCAAAGTAACTAAAAAAATATTTTTTTTTCCAAAGAAACTAAAAAAATATTTTTTTTTCCAAAGTAACTAAAAAAAATTTTTTTTTTCCAAAGTAACTAAAAAAATATATTTTTTTTCCAAAGTAACTAAAAAAATATTTTTTTTCCAAAGAAACTAAAAAAATATTTTTTTTTCCAAATTAACTAAAAAAAATATTTTTTTTCCAAAGAAACTAAAAAAATATTTTTTTTTCCAAAGTAACTAAAAAAATATTTTTTTTTCCAAAGTAACTAAAAAAATATTTTTTTTTCCAAAGTAACTAAAAAAATATTTTTTTTTCCAAAGTAACTAAAAAAATATTTTTTTTCCAAAGTAACTAAAAAAATATTTTTTTTTCCAAAGTAACTAAAAAAATATTTTTTTTTCCAAAGTAACTAAAAAAATATTTTTTTTTCCAAAGTAACTAAAAAAATATTTTTTTTTCCAAAGTAACTAAAAAAATATTTTTTTTCCAAAGTAAATAAACAAATATTTTTTTTTCCAAAGTAACTAAAAAAATATTTTTTTTTCCAAAGTAACTAAAAAAATATTTTTTTTTCCAAAGTAACTAAAAAAATATTTTTTTTCCCAAAGTAACTAAAAAATATTTTTTTTTTCCAAAGTAACTAAAAAATTATTTTTTTTCCCAAAGTAACTAAAAAAATATTTTTTTTTCCAAAGTAACTAAAAAAATATTTTTTTTTCCAAAGTAACTAAAAAAATATTTTTTTTTCCAAAGTAACTAAAAAAATATTTTTTTTTCCAAAGAAACTAAAAAAATATTTTTTTTTCCAAAGAAACTAAAAAAATATTTTTTTTTCCAAAGTAACTAAAAAAAATATTTTTTTTCCAAAGTAACTAAAAAAATATTTTTTTTTCCAAAGTAACTAAAAAAATATTTTTTTCCCAAAGTAACTAAAAAAATATTTTTTTTTCCAAAGTAACTAAAAAAATATTTTTTTTTCCAAAGTAACTAAAAAAATATTTTTTTTTCCAAAGTAACTAAAAAAATATTTTTTTTTCCAAAGAAACTAAAAAAATATATTTTTTTCCAAAGTAACTAAAAAAAATTTTTTTTTTCCAAAGTAACTAAAAAAATATATTTTTTTTCCAAAGTAACTAAAAAAATATTTTTTTTCCAAAGAAACTAAAAAAATATATTTTTTTCCAAATTAACTAAAAAATATATTTTTTTTCCAAAGAAACTAAAAAAATATTTTTTTTTCCAAAGTAACTAAAAAAATATTTTTTTTTCCAAAGAAACTAAAAAAATATTTTTTTTTCCAAAGTAACTAAAAAATATATTTTTTTTCCAAAGTAACTAAAAAAATATTTTTTTTTCCAAAGAAACTAAAAAAATATTTTTTTTCCCAAAGTAACTAAAAAATATTTTTTTTTTCCAAAGTAACTAAAAAATTATTTTTTTTCCCAAAGTAACTAAAAAAATATTTTTTTTTCCAAAGTAACTAAAAAAAATATTTTTTTTTCCAAAGTAACTAAAAAAAATTTTTTTTTTCCAAAGTAACTAAAAAAAATATTTTTTTTTCCAAAGTAACTAAAAAAATATTTTTTTCCCAAAGTAACTAAAAAAATATTTTTTTTTCCAAAGTAACTAAAAAAATATTTTTTTTTCCAAAGTAACTAAAAAAATATTTTTTTTTCCAAAGTAACTAAAAAAATATTTTTTTTTCCAAAGAAACTAAAAAAATATTTTTTTTTCCAAAGTAACTAAAAAAAATTTTTTTTTTCCAAAGTAACTAAAAAAATATATTTTTTTTCCAAAGTAACTAAAAAAATATTTTTTTTCCAAAGAAACTAAAAAAATATATTTTTTTCCAAATTAACTAAAAAATATATTTTTTTTCCAAAGAAACTAAAAAAATATTTTTTTTTCCAAAGTAACTAAAAAAATATTTTTTTTTCCAAAGTAACTAAAAAAATATTTTTTTTTCCAAAGTAACTAAAAAAATATTTTTTTTTCCAAAGTAACTAAAAAAATATTTTTTTTCCAAAGTAACTAAAAAAATATTTTTTTTTCCAAAGTAACTAAAAAAATATTTTTTTTTCCAAAGTAACTAAAAAAATATTTTTTTTTCCAAAGTAACTAAAAAAATATTTTTTTTTCCAAAGTAACTAAAAAAATATTTTTTTTTCCAAAGTAACTAAAAAAATATTTTTTTTCCAAAGTAAATAAACAAATATTTTTTTTTCCAAAGTAACTAAAAAAATATTTTTTTTTCCAAAGTAACTAAAAAAATATTTTTTTTTCCAAAGTAACTAAAAAAATATTTTTTTTCCCAAAGTAACTAAAAAATATTTTTTTTTTCCAAAGTAACTAAAAAATTTTTTTTTTCCCAAAGTAACTAAAAAAATATTTTTTTTTCCAAAGTAACTAAAAAAATATTTTTTTTTCCAAAGTAACTAAAAAAAATTTTTTTTTTCCAAAGTAACTAAAAAAATATTTTTTTTTCCAAAGTAACTAAAAAAATATTTTTTTCCCAAAGTAACTAAAAAAATATTTTTTTTTCCAAAGTAACTAAAAAAATATTTTTTTTTCCAAAGTAACTAAAAAAATATTTTTTTTTCCAAAGTAACTAAATAAAAAAAAAAATTTCCAAAGTAACTAAAAAAATATTTTTTTTTCCAAAGTAACTAAAAAAATATTTTTTTTTCCAAAGTAACTAAAAAAATATTTTTTTTTCCAAAGTAACTAAAAAAATATTTTTTTTTCCAAAGAAACTAAAAAAATATATTTTTTTCCAAAGTAACTAAAAAAATATTTTTTTTTCCAAAGTAACTAAAAAAATATTTTTTTTTCCAAAGTAACTAAAAAAATATTTTTTTTCCCAAAGAAACTAAAAAAATATTTTTTTTCCCAAAGTAACTAAAAAATTTTTTTTTTTTCCAAAGAAACTAAAAAAATATTTTTTTTTCCAAAGTAACTAAAAAAATATTTTTTTTTCCAAAGTAACTAAAAAAATATTTTTTTTTCCAAAGTAACTAAAAAAATATTTTTTTTTCCAAAGTAACTAAAAAAATATTTTTTTTTCCAAAGTAACTAAAAAAATATTTTTTTTTCCAAAGTAACTAAAAAAATATTTTTTTTTCCAAAGTAACTAAAAAAATATTTTTTTTTCCAAAGTAACTAAAAAAATATTTTTTTTTCCAAAGTAACTAAAAAAAAAAAATTTTTTCCAAAGTAACTAAAAAAATTTTTTTTTTTCCAAAGTAACTAAAAAAATATTTTTTTTCCAAAGAAACTAAAAAAATATTTTTTTTTCCAAAAGTAACTAAAAAAATTTTTTTTTTTCCAAAGAAACTAAAAAAATATTATTTTTTTTCCAAAGTAACTAAAAAAATTTTTTTTTTTCCAAAGTAACTAAAAAAATATTTTTTTTTCCAAAGTAACTAAAAAAATATTTTTTTTTCCAAAGTAACTAAAAAAATATTTTTTTTTCCAAAGTAACTAAAAAAATATTTTTTTTTCCAAAGTAACTAAAAAAATATTTTTTTTTCCAAAGTAACTAAAAAAATATTTTTTTTCCAAAGAAACTAAAAAAATATTTTTTTTTCCAAAGTAATAAAAAAATATTTTTTTTTCCAAAGAAACTAAAAAAATATTTTTTTTCCCAAAGTAACTAAAAAAAAAAAAAATGTTTCCAAAGAAACTAAAAAAATATTTTTTTTTCCAAAGTAACTAAAAAAATATTTTTTTTCCCAAAGTAACTAAAAAAATATTTTTTTTCCAAAGAAACTAAAAAAATATTTTTTTTCCCAAAGTAACTAAAAAAAAAAAAAAAAATTCCAAAGAAACTAAAAAAATTTTTTTTTTTCCAAAGTAACTAAAAAAATATTTTTTTTTCCAAAGAAACTAAAAAAAAATTTTTTTTTCCAAAGTAACTAAAAATTTTTTTTTTTCCAAAGTAACTAAAAAAATAAAAAAATTTCCAAAGTAACTAAAAAAAAATTTTTTTTTCCAAAGAAACTAAAAAAAAAATTTTCTTTCCAAAGTAACTAAAAATTTTTTTTTTTTTCCAAAGTAACTAAAAAAATTATTTTTTTTCCAAAGTAACTAAAAAAATATTTTTTTTTCCAAAGTAACTAAAAAAATATTTTTTTTTCCAAAGTAACTAAAAAAATATTTTTTTTTCCAAAGTAATTAAAAAAATATTTTTTTTTCCAAAGTAACTAAAAAAATATTTTTTTTTCCAAAGTAACTAAAAAAAAAATTTTTTTTCCAAAGTAACTAAAAAAAATTTTTTTTTCCAAAGAAACTAAAAAAATATTTTTTTTTCCAAAGTAACTAAAAAAATATTTTTTTTTCCAAAGTAACTAAAAAATTTTTTTTTTTCCAAAGTAACTAAAAAAATTATTTTTTTTCCAAAGTAACTAAAAAAATATTTTTTTTTCCAAAGTAACTAAAAAAATATTTTTTTTTCCAAAGTAACTAAAAAAATATTTTTTTTTCCAAAGTAACTAAAAAAATATTTTTTTTTCCAAAGTAACTAAAAAAATATTTTTTTTCCAAAGTAACTAAAAAAATATTTTTTTTTCCAAAGTAACTAAAAAAATATTTTTTTTTCCAAAGAAACTAAAAAAATATTTTTTTTTCCAAAGTAACTAAAAAATTTTTTTTTTTTCCAAAGTAACTAAAAAAATATATTTTTTTTCCAAAGTAACTAAAAAAAATTTTTTTTTCCAAAGAAACTAAAAAAATATTTTTTTTTCCAAATTAACTAAAAAAAATATTTTTTTTCCAAAGAAACTAAAAAAATATTTTTTTTTCCAAAGTAACTAAAAAAATATTTTTTTTTCCAAAGTAACTAAAAAAATATTTTTTTTTCCAAAGTAACTAAAAAAATATTTTTTTTTCCAAAGTAACTAAAAAAATATTTTTTTTCCAAAGTAACTAAAAAAATATTTTTTTTTCCAAAGTAACTAAAAAAATATTTTTTTTTCCAAAGTAACTAAAAAAATATTTTTTTTTCCAAAGTAACTAAATAAAAAAAAAAATTTCCAAAGTAACTAAAAAAATATTTTTTTTTCCAAAGTAACTAAAAAAATATTTTTTTTTCCAAAGTAACTAAAAAAATATTTTTTTTTCCAAAGTAACTAAAAAAATATTTTTTTTTCCAAAGAAACTAAAAAAATATATTTTTTTCCAAAGTAACTAAAAAAATATTTTTTTTTCCAAAGTAACTAAAAAAATATTTTTTTTTCCAAAGTAACTAAAAAAATATTTTTTTTCCCAAAGAAACTAAAAAAATATTTTTTTTCCCAAAGTAACTAAAAAATTTTTTTTTTTTCCAAAGAAACTAAAAAAATATTTTTTTTTCCAAAGTAACTAAAAAAATATTTTTTTTTCCAAAGTAACTAAAAAAATATTTTTTTTTCCAAAGTAACTAAAAAAATATTTTTTTTTCCAAAGTAACTAAAAAAATATTTTTTTTTCCAAAGTAACTAAAAAAATATTTTTTTTTCCAAAGTAACTAAAAAAATATTTTTTTTTCCAAAGTAACTAAAAAAATATTTTTTTTTCCAAAGTAACTAAAAAAATATTTTTTTTTCCAAAGTAACTAAAAAAAAAAAATTTTTTCCAAAGTAACTAAAAAAATTTTTTTTTTTCCAAAGTAACTAAAAAAATATTTTTTTTCCAAAGAAACTAAAAAAATATTTTTTTTTCCAAAAGTAACTAAAAAAATTTTTTTTTTTCCAAAGAAACTAAAAAAATATTATTTTTTTTCCAAAGTAACTAAAAAAATTTTTTTTTTTCCAAAGTAACTAAAAAAATATTTTTTTTTCCAAAGTAACTAAAAAAATATTTTTTTTTCCAAAGTAACTAAAAAAATATTTTTTTTTCCAAAGTAACTAAAAAAATATTTTTTTTTCCAAAGTAACTAAAAAAATATTTTTTTTTCCAAAGTAACTAAAAAAATATTTTTTTTCCAAAGAAACTAAAAAAATATTTTTTTTTCCAAAGTAATAAAAAAATATTTTTTTTTCCAAAGAAACTAAAAAAATATTTTTTTTCCCAAAGTAACTAAAAAAAAAAAAAATGTTTCCAAAGAAACTAAAAAAATATTTTTTTTTCCAAAGTAACTAAAAAAATATTTTTTTTCCCAAAGTAACTAAAAAAATATTTTTTTTCCAAAGAAACTAAAAAAATATTTTTTTTCCCAAAGTAACTAAAAAAAAAAAAAAAAATTCCAAAGAAACTAAAAAAATTTTTTTTTTTCCAAAGTAACTAAAAAAATATTTTTTTTTCCAAAGAAACTAAAAAAAAATTTTTTTTTCCAAAGTAACTAAAAATTTTTTTTTTTCCAAAGTAACTAAAAAAATAAAAAAATTTCCAAAGTAACTAAAAAAAAATTTTTTTTTCCAAAGAAACTAAAAAAAAAATTTTCTTTCCAAAGTAACTAAAAATTTTTTTTTTTTCCAAAGTAACTAAAAAAATTATTTTTTTTCCAAAGTAACTAAAAAAATATTTTTTTTTCCAAAGTAACTAAAAAAATATTTTTTTTTCCAAAGTAACTAAAAAAATATTTTTTTTTCCAAAGTAATTAAAAAAATATTTTTTTTTCCAAAGTAACTAAAAAAATATTTTTTTTTCCAAAGTAACTAAAAAAAAAATTTTTTTTCCAAAGTAACTAAAAAAAATTTTTTTTTCCAAAGAAACTAAAAAAATATTTTTTTTTCCAAAGTAACTAAAAAAATATTTTTTTTTCCAAAGTAACTAAAAAATTTTTTTTTTTCCAAAGTAACTAAAAAAATTATTTTTTTTCCAAAGTAACTAAAAAAATATTTTTTTTTCCAAAGTAACTAAAAAAATATTTTTTTTTCCAAAGTAACTAAAAAAATATTTTTTTTTCCAAAGTAACTAAAAAAATATTTTTTTTTCCAAAGTAACTAAAAAAATATTTTTTTTCCAAAGTAACTAAAAAAATATTTTTTTTCCAAAGTAACTAAAAAAATATTTTTTTTTCCAAAGAAACTAAAAAAATATTTTTTTTTCCAAAGTAACTAAAAAATTTTTTTTTTTTCCAAAGTAACTAAAAAAATATATTTTTTTTCCAAAGTAACTAAAAAAAATTTTTTTTTCCAAAGAAACTAAAAAAATATTTTTTTTTCCAAATTAACTAAAAAAAATATTTTTTTTCCAAAGAAACTAAAAAAATATTTTTTTTTCCAAAGTAACTAAAAAAATATTTTTTTTTCCAAAGTAACTAAAAAAATATTTTTTTTTCCAAAGTAACTAAAAAAATATTTTTTTTTCCAAAGTAACTAAAAAAATATTTTTTTTCCAAAGTAACTAAAAAAATATTTTTTTTTCCAAAGTAACTAAAAAAATATTTTTTTTTCCAAAGTAACTAAAAAAATATTTTTTTTTCCAAAGTAACTAAAAAAATATTTTTTTTTCCAAAGTAACTAAAAAAATATTTTTTTTTCCAAAGTAACTAAAAAAATATTTTTTTTTCCAAAGTAACTAAAAAAATATTTTTTTTCCAAAGTAAATAAACAAATATTTTTTTTTCCAAAGTAAATAAACAAATATTTTTTTTTCCAAAGTAACTAAAAAAATATTTTTTTTTCCAAAGTAACTAAAAAAATATTTTTTTTTCCAAAGAAACTAAAAAAATATTTTTTTTTCCAAAGTAACTAAAAAAAATTTTTTTTTTCCAAAGTAACTAAAAAAATTATTTTTTTTCCAAAGTAACTAAAAAAATATTTTTTTTTCCAAAGAAACTAAAAAAATATTTTTTTTTCCAAAGTAACTAAAAAAAATATTTTTTTTCCAAAGTAACTAAAAAAATATTTTTTTTTCCAAAGAAACTAAAAAAATATTTTTTTTTCCAAAGTAACTAAAAAATATTTTTTTTTTCCAAAGTAACTAAAAAATTATTTTTTTTCCCAAAGTAACTAAAAAAATATTTTTTTTTCCAAAGAAACTAAAAAAATATTTTTTTTTCCAAAGTAACTAAAAAAATTTTTTTTTTTCCAAAGTAACTAAAAAAATATATTTTTTTTCCAAAGTAACTAAAAAAATATTTTTTTTCCAAAGAAACTAAAAAAATATTTTTTTTTCCAAATTAACTAAAAAAAAAAATTTTTTTCCAAAGAAACTAAAAAAATATTTTTTTTCCAAAGTAACTAAAAAAATATTTTTTTTTCCAAAGTAACTAAAAAAATATTTTTTTTTCCAAAGTAACTAAAAAAATATTTTTTTTTCCAAAGTAACTAAAAAAATATTTTTTTTCCAAAGTAACTAAAAAAATATTTTTTTTTCCAAAGTAACTAAAAAAATATTTTTTTTTCCAAAGTAACTAAAAAAATATTTTTTTTTCCAAAGTAACTAAAAAAATATTTTTTTTTCCAAAGTAACTAAAAAAATATTTTTTTTTCCAAAGTAACTAAAAAAATATTTTTTTTTCCAAAGTAACTAAAAAAATATTTTTTTTTCCAAAGTAACTAAAAAAATATTTTTTTTCCAAAGTAAATAAACAAATATTTTTTTTTCCAAAGTAACTAAAAAAATATTTTTTTTTCCAAAGTAACTAAAAAAATATTTTTTTTTCCAAAGTAACTAAAAAAATATTTTTTTTCCCAAAGTAACTAAAAAATTTTTTTTTTTTCCAAAGTAACTAAAAAATTATTTTTTTTCCCAAAGTAACTAAAAAAATATTTTTTTTTCCAAAGTAACTAAAAAAATATTTTTTTTCCAAAGTAACTAAAAAAATATTTTTTTTTCCAAAGTAACTAAAAAAAATTTTTTTTTTCCAAAGTAACTAAAAAAATATTTTTTTTTCCAAAGTAACTAAAAAAATATTTTTTTTTCCAAAGTAACTAAAAAAATATTTTTTTTTCCAAAGTAACTAAAAAAATATTTTTTTTTCCAAAGTAACTAAAAAAATATTTTTTTTCCAAAGTAAATAAACAAATATTTTTTTTTCCAAAGTAACTAAAAAAATATTTTTTTTTCCAAAGTAACTAAAAAAATATTTTTTTTTCCAAAGTAACTAAAAAAATATTTTTTTTTCCAAAGAAACTAAAAAAATATTTTTTTTTCCAAAGAAACTAAAAAAATATTTTTTTTTCCAAAGTAACTAAAAAAAAATTTTTTTTCCAAAGTAACTAAAAAAATATTTTTTTTTCCAAAGTAACTAAAAAAATATTTTTTTTTCCAAAGAAACTAAAAAAATATTTTTTTTTCCAAAGTAACTAAAAAATATATTTTTTTTCCAAAGTAACTAAAAAAATATTTTTTTTTCCAAAGAAACTAAAAAAATATTTTTTTTCCCAAAGTAACTAAAAAATTTTTTTTTTTTCCAAAGTAACTAAAAAATTATTTTTTTTCCCAAAGTAACTAAAAAAATATTTTTTTTTCCAAAGTAACTAAAAAAAAAAAATTTTTTCCAAAGTAACTAAAAAAATATTTTTTTTTCCAAAGTAACTAAAAAAATATTTTTTTTTCCAAAGTAACTAAAAAAATATTTTTTTCCCAAAGTAACTAAAAAAATATTTTTTTTTCCAAAGTAACTAAAAAAATATTTTTTTTTCCAAAGTAACTAAAAAAATATTTTTTTTTCCAAAGTAACTAAAAAAAATATTTTTTTTCCAAAGAAACTAAAAAAATATTTTTTTTTCCAAAGTAACTAAAAAAAATTTTTTTTTTCCAAAGTAACTAAAAAAATATATTTTTTTTCCAAAGTAACTAAAAAAATATTTTTTTTCCAAAGAAACTAAAAAAATATATTTTTTTCCAAATTAACTAAAAAATATATTTTTTTTCCAAAGAAACTAAAAAAATATTTTTTTTTCCAAAGTAACTAAAAAAATATTTTTTTTTCCAAAGTAACTAAAAAAATATTTTTTTTTCCAAAGTAACTAAAAAAATATTTTTTTTTCCAAAGTAACTAAAAAAATATTTTTTTTCCAAAGTAACTAAAAAAATATTTTTTTTTCCAAAGTAACTAAAAAAATATTTTTTTTTCCAAAGTAACTAAAAAAATATTTTTTTTTCCAAAGTAACTAAAAAAATATTTTTTTTCCAAAGTAAATAAACAAATATTTTTTTTTCCAAAGTAACTAAAAAAATATTTTTTTTTCCAAAGTAACTAAAAAAATATTTTTTTTTCCAAAGTAACTAAAAAAATATTTGTTTTCCCAAAGTAACTAAAAAATATTTTTTTTTTCCAAAGTAACTAAAAAATTATTTTTTTTCCCAAAGTAACTAAAAAAATATTTTTTTTTCCAAAGTAACTAAAAAAAATTTTTTTTTCCAAAGTAACTAAAAAAAATTTTTTTTTTCCAAAGTAACTAAAAAAATATTTTTTTTTCCAAAGTAACTAAAAAAATATTTTTTTCCCAAAGTAACTAAAAAAATATTTTTTTTTCCAAAGTAACTAAAAAAATATTTTTTTTTCCAAAGTAACTAAAAAAATATTTTTTTTTCCAAAGTAACTAAATAAAAAAAAATTTTTCCAAAGTAACTAAAAAAATATTTTTTTTTCCAAAGTAACTAAAAAAATATTTTTTTTTCCAAAGTAACTAAAAAAATATTTTTTTTCCAAAGTAACTAAAAAAATATTTTTTTTTCCAAAGAAACTAAAAAAATATATTTTTTTCCAAAGTAACTAAAAAAATATTTTTTTTTCCAAAGTAACTAAAAAAATATTTTTTTTTCCAAAGTAACTAAAAAAAAAAAATTTTTCCCAAAGAAACTAAAAAAATATTTTTTTTCCCAAAGTAACTAAAAAAAATTTTTTTTTTCCAAAGAAACTAAAAAAATATTTTTTTTTCCAAAGTAACTAAAAAAATATTTTTTTTTCCAAAGTAACTAAAAAAATATTTTTTTTTCCAAAGTAACTAAAAAAATATTTTTTTTTCCAAAGTAACTAAAAAAATATTTTTTTTTCCAAAGTAACTAAAAAAATATTTTTTTTTCCAAAGTAACTAAAAAAATATTTTTTTTTCCAAAGTAACTAAAAAAATATTTTTTTTTCCAAAGTAACTAAAAAAATATTTTTTTTTCCAAAGTAACTAAAAAAAAAAAAAATTTTCCAAAGTAACTAAAAAAATATTTTTTTTTCCAAAGTAACTAAAAAAATATTTTTTTTCCAAAGAAACTAAAAAAATATTTTTTTTTCCAAAAGTAACTAAAAAATTTTTTTTTTTTCCAAAGAAACTAAAAAAATATTATTTTTTTTCCAAAGTAACTAAAAAAAAATTTTTTTTTCCAAAGTAACTAAAAAAATATTTTTTTTTCCAAAGAAACTAAAAAAAAAAAATGTTTTCCAAAGTAACTAAAAAAAAAAAATTTTTTCCAAAGTAACTAAAAAATTATTTTTTTTCCCAAAGTAACTAAAAAAATATTTTTTTTTCCAAAGTAACCAAAAAAATATTTTTTTTTCCAAAGTAACTAAAAAAATATTTTTTTTTCCAAAGTAACTAAAAAAAATTTTTTTTTCCAAAGTAACTAAAAAAATATTTTTTTTCCCAAAGTAACTTAAAAAAAAAAAAAATTTTTCCAAAGTAACTAAAAAAATATTTTTTTTTCCAAAGTAACTAAAAAAATATATTTTTTTCCAAAGTAACTAAAAAAATATTTTTTTTTCCAAAGAAACTAAAAAAATATTTTTTTTTCCAAAGTAACTAAAAAAATTTTTTTTTTTCCAAAGTAACTAAAAAAATATATTTTTTTTCCAAAGAAACTAAAAAAATATTTTTTTTCCAAAGAAACTAAAAAAATATTTTTTTTTCCAAATTAACTAAAAAAAATATTTTTTTTCCAAAGAAACTAAAAAAATTTTTTTTTTTCCAAAGTAACTAAAAAAATATTTTTTTTTCCAAAGTAACTAAAAAAATATTTTTTTTTCCAAAGTAACTAAAAAAATATTTTTTTTTTCCAAAGTAACTAAAAAAATATTTTTTTTCCAAAGTAACTAAAAAAATATTTTTTTTTCCAAAGTAACTAAAAAAATATTTTTTTTTCCAAAGTAACTAAAAAAATATTTTTTTTTCCAAAGTAACTAAAAAAATATTTTTTTTTCCAAAGAAACTAAAAAAATATTTTTTTTTCCAAAGTAACTAAAAAAATATTTTTTTTTCCAAAGAAACTAAAAAAATATTTTTTTTCCCAAAGTAACTAAAAAAAAAAAAAATGTTTCCAAAGAAACTAAAAAAATATTTTTTTTTCCAAAGTAACTAAAAAAATATTTTTTTTTCCAAAGTAACTAAAAAAATATTTTTTTTTCCAAAGAAACTAAAAAAATATTTTTTTTCCCAAAGTAACTAAAAAAAAAAAAAAAATTTCCAAAGAAACTAAAAAAAATTTTTTTTTCCAAAGTAACTAAAAAAATATTTTTTTTTCCAAAGAAACTAAAAAAATATTTTTTTTTCCAAAGTAACTAAAAAATTATTTTTTTTTCCAAAGTAACTAAAAAAATAAATTTTTTTCCAAAGTAACTAAAAAAATATTTTTTTTTCCAAAGAAACTAAAAAAAAAATTTTTTTTCCAAAGTAACTAAAAAATTTTTTTTTTTTCCAAAGTAACTAAAAAAATTATTTTTTTTCCAAAGTAACTAAAAAAATATTTTTTTTTCCAAAGTAACTAAAAAATTTTTTTTTTTTCCAAAGTAACTAAAAAAATATTTTTTTTTCCAAAGTAACTAAAAAATATTTTTTTTTCCAAAGTAACTAAAAAAATTATTTTTTTTCCAAAGTAACTAAAAAAATATTTTTTTTTCCAAAGTAACTAAAAAAATATTTTTTTTTCCAAAGTAACTAAAAAAATATTTTTTTTTCCAAAGTAACTAAAAAAATATTTTTTTTTCCAAAGTAACTAAAAAAATATTTTTTTTTCCAAAGAAACTAAAAAAATATTTTTTTTTCCAAAGTAACTAAAAAAAAATTTTTTTTTCCAAAGTAACTAAAAAAATATTTTTTTTTCCAAAGTAACTAAAAAAATATATTTTTTTCCAAAGAAACTAAAAAAATATTTTTTTTTCCAAATTAACTAAAAAAAATATTTTTTTTCCAAAGAAACTAAAAAAATATTTTTTTTTCCAAAGTAACTAAAAAAATATTTTTTTTTCCAAAGTAACTAAAAAAATATTTTTTTTTCCAAAGTAACTAAAAAAATATTTTTTTTCCAAAGTAACTAAAAAAATATTTTTTTTTCCAAAGTAACTAAAAAAATATTTTTTTTTCCAAAGTAACTAAAAAAATATTTTTTTTTCCAAAGTAACTAAAAAAATATTTTTTTTCCAAAGTAACTAAAAAAATATTTTTTTTTCCAAAGTAACTAAAAAAATATTTTTTTTTCCAAAGTAACTAAAAAAATATTTTTTTTTCCAAAGTAACTAAAAAAATATTTTTTTTCCAAAGTAAATAAACAAATATTTTTTTTTCCAAAGTAACTAAAAAAATATTTTTTTTTCCAAAGTAACTAAAAAAATATTTTTTTTTCCAAAGTAACTAAAAAAATATTTTTTTTTCCAAAGAAACTAAAAAAATATTTTTTTTTCCAAAGTAACTAAAAAAAAATTTTTTTTTCCAAAGTAACTAAAAAAATATTTTTTTTCCCAAAGTAACTAAAAAAATATTTTTTTTCCCAAAGAAACTAAAAAAATATTTTTTTTTCCAAAGTAACTAAAAAAAATATTTTTTTTCCAAAGTAACTAAAAAAATATTTTTTTTTCCAAAGAAACTAAAAAAATATTTTTTTTTCCAAAGTAACTAAAAAATATTTTTTTTTTCCAAAGTAACTAAAAAATTATTTTTTTTCCCAAAGTAACTAAAAAAATATTTTTTTTTCCAAAGTAACTAAAAAAATATTTTTTTTTCCAAAGTAACTAAAAAAATATTTTTTTTTCCAAAGTAACTAAAAAAATATTTTTTTTTCCAAAGTAACTAAAAAAAAAAAAATTTTTCCAAAGTAACTAAAAAAATATTTTTTTTCCAAAGTAACTAAAAAAATATTTTTTTTCCAAAGAAACTAAAAAAATATTTTTTTTTCCAAAAGTAACTAAAAAATTTTTTTTTTTTCCAAAGAAACTAAAAAAATATTATTTTTTTTCCAAAGTAACTAAAAAAAAATTTTTTTTTCCAAAGTAACTAAAAAAATTTTTTTTTTTCCAAAGAAACTAAAAAAAAAATTTTTTTTCCAAAGTAACTAAAAAAATATTTTTTTTTCCAAAGTAACTAAAAAAATATTTTTTTTTTCCAAAGTAACTAAAAAAATATTTTTTTTCCAAAGTAACTAAAAAAATATTTTTTTTTCCAAAGTAACTAAAAAAATATTTTTTTTTCCAAAGTAACTAAAAAAATATTTTTTTTTCCAAAGTAACTAAAAAAATATTTTTTTTTCCAAAGAAACTAAAAAAATATTTTTTTTTCCAAAGTAACTAAAAAAATATTTTTTTTTCCAAAGAAACTAAAAAAATATTTTTTTTCCCAAAGTAACTAAAAAAAAAAAAAATGTTTCCAAAGAAACTAAAAAAATATTTTTTTTTCCAAAGTAACTAAAAAAATATTTTTTTTTCCAAAGTAACTAAAAAAATATTTTTTTTTCCAAAGAAACTAAAAAAATATTTTTTTTCCCAAAGTAACTAAAAAAAAAAAAAAAATTTCCAAAGAAACTAAAAAATTTTTTTTTTTCCAAAGTAACTAAAAAAATATTTTTTTTTCCAAAGAAACTAAAAAAATTTTTTTTTTTCCAAAGTAACTAAAAAAATTTTTTTTTTTCCAAAGTAACTAAAAAAATAAAAAATTTTCCAAAGTAACTAAAAAAATATTTTTTTTTCCAAAGAAACTAAAAAAAAAAAATTTTTTCCAAAGTAACTAAAAAAATTTTTTTTTTTCCAAAGTAACTAAAAAAATTATTTTTTTTCCAAAGTAACTAAAAAAATATTTTTTTTTCCAAAGTAACTAAAAAAATTTTTTTTTTTCCAAAGTAACTAAAAAAATATTTTTTTTTCCAAAGTAACTAAAAAATATTTTTTTTTCCAAAGTAACTAAAAAAATTATTTTTTTTCCAAAGTAACTAAAAAAATATTTTTTTTTCCAAAGTAACTAAAAAAATATTTTTTTTTCCAAAGTAACTAAAAAAATATTTTTTTTTCCAAAGTAACTAAAAAAATATTTTTTTTTCCAAAGTAACTAAAAAAATATTTTTTTTTCCAAAGAAACTAAAAAAATATTTTTTTTTCCAAAGTAACTAAAAAATTTTTTTTTTTTCCAAAGTAACTAAAAAAATATATTTTTTTTCCAAAGTAACTAAAAAAATATTTTTTTTCCAAAGAAACTAAAAAAATATTTTTTTTTCCAAATTAACTAAAAAAAATATTTTTTTTCCAAAGAAACTAAAAAAATATTTTTTTTTCCAAAGTAACTAAAAAAATATTTTTTTTTCCAAAGTAACTAAAAAAATATTTTTTTTTCCAAAGTAACTAAAAAAATATTTTTTTTCCAAAGTAACTAAAAAAATATTTTTTTTTCCAAAGTAACTAAAAAAATATTTTTTTTTCCAAAGTAACTAAAAAAATATTTTTTTTTCCAAAGTAACTAAAAAAATATTTTTTTTTCCAAAGTAACTAAAAAAATATTTTTTTTTCCAAAGTAACTAAAAAAATATTTTTTTTTCCAAAGTAACTAAAAAAATATTTTTTTTTCCAAAGAAACTAAAAAAATATTTTTTTTTCCAAAGTAACTAAAAAAAAATTTTTTTTTCCAAAGTAACTAAAAAAATATTTTTTTTCCCAAAGTAACTAAAAAAATATTTTTTTTCCCAAAGAAACTAAAAAAATATTTTTTTTTCCAAAGTAACTAAAAAATATATTTTTTTTCCAAAGTAACTAAAAAAATATTTTTTTTTCCAAAGAAACTAAAAAAATATTTTTTTTTCCAAAGTAACTAAAAAATATTTTTTTTTTCCAAAGTAACTAAAAAATTATTTTTTTTCCCAAAGTAACTAAAAAAATATTTTTTTTTCCAAAGTAACTAAAAAAATATTTTTTTTTCCAAAGTAACTAAAAAAATATTTTTTTTTCCAAAGTAACTAAAAAAATATTTTTTTTTCCAAAGTAACTAAAAAAAAATTTTTTTTTCCAAAGTAACTAAAAAAATATTTTTTTTCCAAAGTAACTAAAAAAATATTTTTTTTCCAAAGAAACTAAAAAAATATTTTTTTTTCCAAAAGTAACTAAAAAATTTTTTTTTTTTCCAAAGAAACTAAAAAAATATTATTTTTTTTCCAAAGTAACTAAAAAAATTTTTTTTTTTCCAAAGTAACTAAAAAAATATTTTTTTTTCCAAAGAAACTAAAAAAAAAAATTTTTTTCCAAAGTAACTAAAAAAAAAATTTTTTTTCCAAAGTAACTAAAAAATTATTTTTTTTCCCAAAGTAACTAAAAAAATATTTTTTTTTCCAAAGTAACCAAAAAAATATTTTTTTTTCCAAAGTAACTAAAAAAAAATTTTTTTTTCCAAAGTAACTAAAAAAAATTTTTTTTTTCCAAAGTAACTAAAAAAATATTTTTTTTCCCAAAGTAACTTTAAAAAAAAAATTTTTTTCCAAAGTAACTAAAAAAATATTTTTTTTTCCAAAGTAACTAAAAAAATATATTTTTTTCCAAAGTAACTAAAAAAATATTTTTTTTTCCAAAGAAACTAAAAAAATATTTTTTTTTCCAAAGTAACTAAAAAAAATTTTTTTTTTCCAAAGTAACTAAAAAAATATATTTTTTTTCCAAAGTAACTAAAAAAATATTTTTTTTTCCAAAGAAACTAAAAAAATATTTTTTTTTCCAAATTAACTAAAAAAAATATTTTTTTTCCAAAGAAACTAAAAAAATATTTTTTTTTCCAAAGTAACTAAAAAAATATTTTTTTTTCCAAAGTAACTAAAAAAATATTTTTTTTTCCAAAGTAACTAAAAAAATATTTTTTTTTTCCAAAGTAACTAAAAAAATATTTTTTTTCCAAAGTAACTAAAAAAATATTTTTTTTTCCAAAGTAACTAAAAAAATATTTTTTTTTCCAAAGTAACTAAAAAAATATTTTTTTTTCCAAAGTAACTAAAAAAATATTTTTTTTTCCAAAGAAACTAAAAAAATATTTTTTTTTCCAAAGTAACTAAAAAAATATTTTTTTTTCCAAAGAAACTAAAAAAATATTTTTTTTCCCAAAGTAACTAAAAAAAAAAAAAATGTTTCCAAAGAAACTAAAAAAATATTTTTTTTTCCAAAGTAACTAAAAAAATATTTTTTTTTCCAAAGTAACTAAAAAAATATTTTTTTTTCCAAAGAAACTAAAAAAATATTTTTTTTCCCAAAGTAACTAAAAAAAAAAAAAAAATTCCAAAGAAACTAAAAAAAATTTTTTTTTCCAAAGTAACTAAAAAAATATTTTTTTTTCCAAAGAAACTAAAAAAATATTTTTTTTTCCAAAGTAACTAAAAAATTTTTTTTTTTTCCAAAGTAACTAAAAAAATAAATTTTTTTCCAAAGTAACTAAAAAAATATTTTTTTTCCAAAGAAACTAAAAAAAAATTTTTTTTTCCAAAGTAACTAAAAAATTTTTTTTTTTTCCAAAGTAACTAAAAAAATTATTTTTTTTCCAAAGTAACTAAAAAAATATTTTTTTTTCCAAAGTAACTAAAAAAATATTTTTTTTTCCAAAGTAACTAAAAAAATATTTTTTTTTCCAAAGTAATTAAAAAAATATTTTTTTTTCCAAAGTAACTAAAAAAATATTTTTTTTTCCAAAGTAACTAAAATTTTTTTTTTTTTCCAAAGTAACTAAAAAATTTTTTTTTTTCCAAAGAAACTAAAAAAATATTTTTTTTTCCAAAGTAACTAAAAAAATATTTTTTTTTCCAAAGTAACTAAAAAATATTTTTTTTTTCCAAAGTAACTAAAAAAATTATTTTTTTTCCAAAGTAACTAAAAAAATATTTTTTTTTCCAAAGTAACTAAAAAAATATTTTTTTTTCCAAAGTAACTAAAAAAATATTTTTTTTTCCAAAGTAACTAAAAAAATATTTTTTTTCCAAAGTAACTAAAAAAATATTTTTTTTTCCAAAGTAACTAAAAAAATATTTTTTTTTCAAAGTAACTAAAAAAATATTTTTTTTTCCAAAGAAACTAAAAAAATATTTTTTTTTCCAAAGTAACTAAAAAAAATTTTTTTTTTCCAAAGTAACTAAAAAAATATATTTTTTTTCCAAAGTAACTAAAAAAATATTTTTTTTCCAAAGAAACTAAAAAAATATTTTTTTTCCAAAGAAACTAAAAAAATATTTTTTTTTCCAAAGTAACTAAAAAAATATTTTTTTTTCCAAAGTAACTAAAAAAATATTTTTTTTTCCAAAGTAACTAAAAAAAAAAAATTTTTCCAAAGTAACTAAAAAAATATTTTTTTTCCAAAGTAACTAAAAAAATATTTTTTTTCCAAAGAAACTAAAAAAATATTTTTTTTTCCAAAAGTAACTAAAAAATTTTTTTTTTTTCCAAAGAAACTAAAAAAATATTATTTTTTTTCCAAAGTAACTAAAAAAAAATTTTTTTTTCCAAAGTAACTAAAAAAATTTTTTTTTTTCCAAAGAAACTAAAAAAAAAATTTTTTTTCCAAAGTAACTAAAAAAATATTTTTTTTTCCAAAGTAACTAAAAAAATATTTTTTTTTTCCAAAGTAACTAAAAAAATATTTTTTTTCCAAAGTAACTAAAAAAATATTTTTTTTTCCAAAGTAACTAAAAAAATATTTTTTTTTCCAAAGTAACTAAAAAAATATTTTTTTTTCCAAAGTAACTAAAAAAATATTTTTTTTTCCAAAGAAACTAAAAAAATATTTTTTTTTCCAAAGTAACTAAAAAAATATTTTTTTTTCCAAAGAAACTAAAAAAATATTTTTTTTCCCAAAGTAACTAAAAAAAAAAAAAATGTTTCCAAAGAAACTAAAAAAATATTTTTTTTTCCAAAGTAACTAAAAAAATATTTTTTTTTCCAAAGTAACTAAAAAAATATTTTTTTTTCCAAAGAAACTAAAAAAATATTTTTTTTCCCAAAGTAACTAAAAAAAAAAAAAAAATTTCCAAAGAAACTAAAAAATTTTTTTTTTTCCAAAGTAACTAAAAAAATATTTTTTTTTCCAAAGAAACTAAAAAAATTTTTTTTTTTCCAAAGTAACTAAAAAAATTTTTTTTTTTCCAAAGTAACTAAAAAAATAAAAAATTTTCCAAAGTAACTAAAAAAATATTTTTTTTTCCAAAGAAACTAAAAAAAAAAAAATTTTTTCCAAAGTAACTAAAAAAATTTTTTTTTTTCCAAAGTAACTAAAAAAATTATTTTTTTTCCAAAGTAACTAAAAAAATATTTTTTTTTCCAAAGTAACTAAAAAAATTTTTTTTTTTCCAAAGTAACTAAAAAAATATTTTTTTTTCCAAAGTAACTAAAAAATATTTTTTTTTCCAAAGTAACTAAAAAAATTATTTTTTTTCCAAAGTAACTAAAAAAATATTTTTTTTTCCAAAGTAACTAAAAAAATATTTTTTTTTCCAAAGTAACTAAAAAAATATTTTTTTTTCCAAAGTAACTAAAAAAATATTTTTTTTTCCAAAGTAACTAAAAAAATATTTTTTTTTCCAAAGAAACTAAAAAAATATTTTTTTTTCCAAAGTAACTAAAAAATTTTTTTTTTTTCCAAAGTAACTAAAAAAATATATTTTTTTTCCAAAGTAACTAAAAAAATATTTTTTTTCCAAAGAAACTAAAAAAATATTTTTTTTTCCAAATTAACTAAAAAAAATATTTTTTTTCCAAAGAAACTAAAAAAATATTTTTTTTTCCAAAGTAACTAAAAAAATATTTTTTTTTCCAAAGTAACTAAAAAAATATTTTTTTTTCCAAAGTAACTAAAAAAATATTTTTTTTCCAAAGTAACTAAAAAAATATTTTTTTTTCCAAAGTAACTAAAAAAATATTTTTTTTTCCAAAGTAACTAAAAAAATATTTTTTTTTCCAAAGTAACTAAAAAAATATTTTTTTTTCCAAAGTAACTAAAAAAATATTTTTTTTTCCAAAGTAACTAAAAAAATATTTTTTTTTCCAAAGTAACTAAAAAAATATTTTTTTTTCCAAAGAAACTAAAAAAATATTTTTTTTTCCAAAGTAACTAAAAAAAAATTTTTTTTTCCAAAGTAACTAAAAAAATATTTTTTTTCCCAAAGTAACTAAAAAAATATTTTTTTTCCCAAAGAAACTAAAAAAATATTTTTTTTTCCAAAGTAACTAAAAAATATATTTTTTTTCCAAAGTAACTAAAAAAATATTTTTTTTTCCAAAGAAACTAAAAAAATATTTTTTTTTCCAAAGTAACTAAAAAATATTTTTTTTTTCCAAAGTAACTAAAAAATTATTTTTTTTCCCAAAGTAACTAAAAAAATATTTTTTTTTCCAAAGTAACTAAAAAAATATTTTTTTTTCCAAAGTAACTAAAAAAATATTTTTTTTTCCAAAGTAACTAAAAAAATATTTTTTTTTCCAAAGTAACTAAAAAAAAATTTTTTTTTCCAAAGTAACTAAAAAAATATTTTTTTTCCAAAGTAACTAAAAAAATATTTTTTTTCCAAAGAAACTAAAAAAATATTTTTTTTTCCAAAAGTAACTAAAAAATTTTTTTTTTTTCCAAAGAAACTAAAAAAATATTATTTTTTTTCCAAAGTAACTAAAAAAATTTTTTTTTTTCCAAAGTAACTAAAAAAATATTTTTTTTTCCAAAGAAACTAAAAAAAAAAATTTTTTTCCAAAGTAACTAAAAAAAAAATTTTTTTTCCAAAGTAACTAAAAAATTATTTTTTTTCCCAAAGTAACTAAAAAAATATTTTTTTTTCCAAAGTAACCAAAAAAATATTTTTTTTTCCAAAGTAACTAAAAAAAAATTTTTTTTTCCAAAGTAACTAAAAAAAATTTTTTTTTTCCAAAGTAACTAAAAAAATATTTTTTTTCCCAAAGTAACTTTAAAAAAAAAATTTTTTTCCAAAGTAACTAAAAAAATATTTTTTTTTCCAAAGTAACTAAAAAAATATATTTTTTTCCAAAGTAACTAAAAAAATATTTTTTTTTCCAAAGAAACTAAAAAAATATTTTTTTTTCCAAAGTAACTAAAAAAAATTTTTTTTTTCCAAAGTAACTAAAAAAATATATTTTTTTTCCAAAGTAACTAAAAAAATATTTTTTTTTCCAAAGAAACTAAAAAAATATTTTTTTTTCCAAATTAACTAAAAAAAATATTTTTTTTCCAAAGAAACTAAAAAAATATTTTTTTTTCCAAAGTAACTAAAAAAATATTTTTTTTTCCAAAGTAACTAAAAAAATATTTTTTTTTCCAAAGTAACTAAAAAAATATTTTTTTTTTCCAAAGTAACTAAAAAAATATTTTTTTTCCAAAGTAACTAAAAAAATATTTTTTTTTCCAAAGTAACTAAAAAAATATTTTTTTTTCCAAAGTAACTAAAAAAATATTTTTTTTTCCAAAGTAACTAAAAAAATATTTTTTTTTCCAAAGAAACTAAAAAAATATTTTTTTTTCCAAAGTAACTAAAAAAATATTTTTTTTTCCAAAGAAACTAAAAAAATATTTTTTTTCCCAAAGTAACTAAAAAAAAAAAAAATGTTTCCAAAGAAACTAAAAAAATATTTTTTTTTCCAAAGTAACTAAAAAAATATTTTTTTTTCCAAAGTAACTAAAAAAATATTTTTTTTTCCAAAGAAACTAAAAAAATATTTTTTTTCCCAAAGTAACTAAAAAAAAAAAAAAAAATTCCAAAGAAACTAAAAAAAATTTTTTTTTCCAAAGTAACTAAAAAAATATTTTTTTTTCCAAAGAAACTAAAAAAATATTTTTTTTTCCAAAGTAACTAAAAAAATTTTTTTTTTTCCAAAGTAACTAAAAAAATAAATTTTTTTCCAAAGTAACTAAAAAAATATTTTTTTTCCAAAGAAACTAAAAAAAAATTTTTTTTTCCAAAGTAACTAAAAAATTTTTTTTTTTTCCAAAGTAACTAAAAAAATTATTTTTTTTCCAAAGTAACTAAAAAAATATTTTTTTTTCCAAAGTAACTAAAAAAATATTTTTTTTTCCAAAGTAACTAAAAAAATATTTTTTTTTCCAAAGTAATTAAAAAAATATTTTTTTTTCCAAAGTAACTAAAAAAATATTTTTTTTTCCAAAGTAACTAAAATTTTTTTTTTTTTCCAAAGTAACTAAAAAATTTTTTTTTTTCCAAAGAAACTAAAAAAATATTTTTTTTTCCAAAGTAACTAAAAAAATATTTTTTTTTCCAAAGTAACTAAAAAATATTTTTTTTTTCCAAAGTAACTAAAAAAATTATTTTTTTTCCAAAGTAACTAAAAAAATATTTTTTTTTCCAAAGTAACTAAAAAAATATTTTTTTTTCCAAAGTAACTAAAAAAATATTTTTTTTTCCAAAGTAACTAAAAAAATATTTTTTTTCCAAAGTAACTAAAAAAATATTTTTTTTTCCAAAGTAACTAAAAAAATATTTTTTTTTCAAAGTAACTAAAAAAATATTTTTTTTTCCAAAGAAACTAAAAAAATATTTTTTTTTCCAAAGTAACTAAAAAAAATTTTTTTTTTCCAAAGTAACTAAAAAAATATATTTTTTTTCCAAAGTAACTAAAAAAATATTTTTTTTCCAAAGAAACTAAAAAAATATTTTTTTTTCCAAATTAACTAAAAAAAATATTTTTTTTCCAAAGAAACTAAAAAAATATTTTTTTTTCCAAAGTAACTAAAAAAATATTTTTTTTTCCAAAGTAACTAAAAAAATATTTTTTTTTCCAAAGTAACTAAAAAAATATTTTTTTTCCAAAGTAACTAAAAAAATATTTTTTTTTCCAAAGTAAATAAAAAAATATTTTTTTTTCCAAAGTAACTAAAAAAATATTTTTTTTTCCAAAGTAACTAAAAAAATATTTTTTTTTCCAAAGTAACTAAAAAAATATTTTTTTTTCCAAAGTAACTAAAAAAATATTTTTTTTTCCAAAGTAACTAAAAAAATATTTTTTTTTCCAAAGTAACTAAAAAAATATTTTTTTTCCAAAGTAAATAAACAAATATTTTTTTTCCAAAGTAACTAAAAAAATATTTTTTTTTCCAAAGTAACTAAAAAAATATTTTTTTTTCCAAAGTAACTAAAAAAATATTTTTTTTTCCAAAGAAACTAAAAAAATATTTTTTTTTCCAAAGTAACTAAAAAAAAATTTTTTTTTCCAAAGTAACTAAAAAAATATTTTTTTTTCCAAAGTAACTAAAAAAATATTTTTTTTCCCAAAGTAACTAAAAAAATATTTTTTTTCCCAAAGAAACTAAAAAAATATTTTTTTTTCCAAAGTAACTAAAAAAAATATTTTTTTTCCAAAGTAACTAAAAAAATATTTTTTTTTCCAAAGAAACTAAAAAAATATTTTTTTTTCGAAAGTAACTAAAAAATATTTTTTTTTTCCAAAGTAACTAAAAAATTATTTTTTTTCCCAAAGTAACTAAAAAAATATTTTTTTTTCCAAAGTAACTAAAAAAATATTTTTTTTTCCAAAGTAACTAAAAAAAATTTTTGTTTTCCAAAGTAACTAAAAAAATATTTTTTTTCCAAAGTAACTAAAAAAATATTTTTTTCCCAAAGTAACTAAAAAAATATTTTTTTTTCCAAAGTAACTAAAAAAATATTTTTTTTTCCAAAGTAACTAAAAAAATTTTTTTTTTTCCAAAGTAACTAAAAAAATATTTTTTTTTCCAAAGAAACTAAAAAAATATTTTTTTTTCCAAAGTAACTAAAAAAAATTTTTTTTTTCCAAAGTAACTAAAAAAATATATTTTTTTTCCAAAGTAACTAAAAAAATTTTTTTTTTTCCAAAGTAACTAAAAAAAATTTTTTTTTTCCAAAGTAACTAAAAAAATATATTTTTTTTCCAAAGTAACTAAAAAAATATTTTTTTTCCAAAGAAACTAAAAAAATATTTTTTTTCCAAATTAACTAAAAAAAATATTTTTTTTCCAAAGAAACTAAAAAAATATTTTTTTTTCCAAAGTAACTAAAAAAATATTTTTTTTTCCAAAGTAACTAAAAAAATATTTTTTTTTCCAAAGTAACTAAAAAAATATTTTTTTTTCCAAAGTAACTAAAAAAATATTTTTTTTCCAAAGTAACTAAAAAAATATTTTTTTTTCCAAAGTAACTAAAAAAATATTTTTTTTTCCAAAGTAACTAAAAAAATATTTTTTTTTCCAAAGTAACTAAAAAAATATTTTTTTTCCAAAGTAAATAAACAAATATTTTTTTTCCAAAGTAACTAAAAAAATATTTTTTTTTCCAAAGTAACTAAAAAAATATTTTTTTTTCCAAAGTAACTAAAAAAATATTTTTTTTTCCAAAGAAACTAAAAAAATATTTTTTTTTCCAAAGTAACTAAAAAAAAATTTTTTTTTCCAAAGTAACTAAAAAAATATTTTTTTTTCCAAAGTAACTAAAAAAATATTTTTTTTCCCAAAGTAACTAAAAAAATATTTTTTTTTCCAAAGAAACTAAAAAAATATTTTTTTTTCCAAAGTAACTAAAAAAAATATTTTTTTTCCAAAGTAACTAAAAAAATATTTTTTTTTCCAAAGAAACTAAAAAAATATTTTTTTTTCGAAAGTAACTAAAAAATATTTTTTTTTTCCAAAGTAACTAAAAAATTATTTTTTTTCCCAAAGTAACTAAAAAAATATTTTTTTTTCCAAAGTAACTAAAAAAATATTTTTTTTTCCAAAGTAACTAAAAAAAATTTTTGTTTTCCAAAGTAACTAAAAAAATATTTTTTTTCCAAAGTAACTAAAAAAATATTTTTTTCCCAAAGTAACTAAAAAAATATTTTTTTTTCCAAAGTAACTAAAAAAATATTTTTTTTTCCAAAGTAACTAAAAAAATTTTTTTTTTTCCAAAGTAACTAAAAAAATATTTTTTTTTCCAAAGAAACTAAAAAAATATTTTTTTTTCCAAAGTAACTAAAAAAATTTTTTTTTTTCCAAAGTAACTAAAAAAATATATTTTTTTTCCAAAGTAACTAAAAAAATTTTTTTTTTTCCAAAGTAACTAAAAAAAATTTTTTTTTTCCAAAGTAACTAAAAAAATATATTTTTTTTCCAAAGTAACTAAAAAAATATTTTTTTTCCAAAGAAACTAAAAAAATATTTTTTTTTCCAAATTAACTAAAAAAAATATTTTTTTTCCAAAGAAACTAAAAAAATATTTTTTTTTCCAAAGTAACTAAAAAAATATTTTTTTTTCCAAAGTAACTAAAAAAATATTTTTTTTTCCAAAGTAACTAAAAAAATATTTTTTTTTCCAAAGTAACTAAAAAAATATTTTTTTTCCAAAGTAACTAAAAAAATATTTTTTTTCCCAAAGTAACTAAAAAAATATTTTTTTTTCCAAAGTAACTAAAAAAATATTTTTTTTTCCAAAGTAACTAAAAAAATATTTTTTTTTCCAAAGTAACTAAAAAATATTTTTTTTTCCAAAGTAACTAAAAAAATATTTTTTTTTCCAAAGTAACTAAAAAAATATTTTTTTTTCCAAAGTAACTAAAAAAATATTTTTTTTCCAAAGTAAATAAACAAATATTTTTTTTTCCAAAGTAACTAAAAAAATATTTTTTTTTCCAAAGTAACTAAAAAAATATTTTTTTTTCCAAAGTAACTAAAAAAATATTTTTTTTTCCAAAGTAACTAAAAAATATTTTTTTTTTCCAAAGTAACTAAAAAAATATTTTTTTCCCAAAGTAACTAAAAAAAAATTTTTTTTTCCAAAGTAACTAAAAAAATATTTTTTTTTCCAAAGTAACTAAAAAAATATTTTTTTTTCCAAAGTAACTAAAAAAATATTTTTTTTTCCAAAGAAACTAAAAAAATATTTTTTTTTCCAAAGTAACTAAAAAAAAAAATTTTTTTCCAAAGTAACTAAAAAAATATTTTTTTTTCCAAAGTAACTAAAAAAATATTTTTTTTCCAAAGAAACTAAAAAAATATTTTTTTTTTCCAAAGTAACTAAAAATTTTTTTTTTTTCCAAAGAAACTAAAAAAATATTTTTTTTTTCCAAAGTAACTAAAAAAATTTTTTTTTTTCCAAAGTAACTAAAAAAATATTTTTTTTTCCAAAGAAACTAAAAAAAATATTTTTTTTTCCAAAGTAACTAAAAAAAAAAAAAAATTTCCAAAGTAACTAAAAAAATATTTTTTTTTCCAAAGTAACTAAAAAAAAATTTTTTTTCCAAAGAAACTAAAAAAATATTTTTTTTTCCAAAGTAACTAAAAAATTTTTTTTTTTCCAAAGAAACTAAAAAAATATTTTTTTTTTCCAAAGTAACTAAAAAGATTTTTTTTTCCAAAGTAACTAAAAAAATATTTTTTTTTCCAAAGTAACTAAAAAAAATTTTTTTTTTCCAAAGTAACTAAAAAAATATTTTTTTTCCCAAAGTAACTTAAAAATTTTTTTTTTTTCCAAAGTAACTAAAAAAATATTTTTTTTTCCAAAGTAACTAAAAAAATATTTTTTTTTCCAAAGTAACTAAAAAAATATTTTTTTTTCCAAAGAAACTAAAAAAATATTTTTTTTTCCAAAGTAACTAAAAAAATTTTTTTTTTTCCAAAGTAACTAAAAAAATATATTTTTTTTCCAAAGTAACTAAAAAAATATTTTTTTTTCCAAAGAAACTAAAAAAATATTTTTTTTTCCAAATTAACTAAAAAAAATATTTTTTTTCCAAAGAAACTAAAAAAATATTTTTTTTTCCAAAGTAACTAAAAAAATATATTTTTTTCCAAAGTAACTAAAAAAATATTTTTTTTTCCAAAGTAACTAAAAAAATATTTTTTTTTCCAAAGTAACTAAAAAAATATTTTTTTTCCAAAGTAACTAAAAAAATATTTTTTTTTCCAAAGTAACTAAAAAAATATTTTTTTTTCCAAAGTAACTAAAAAAATTTTTTTTTTTCCAAAGTAACTAAAAAAATATTTTTTTTTCCAAAGAAACTAAAAAAATATTTTTTTTTCCAAAGTAACTAAAAAAATATTTTTTTTTCCAAAGAAACTAAAAAAATATTTTTTTTCCCAAAGTAACTAAAAAAAAAAAAAATGTTTCCAAAGAAACTAAAAAAATATTTTTTTTTCCAAAGTAACTAAAAAAATATTTTTTTTTCCAAAGTAACTAAAAAAATATTTTTTTTTCCAAAGAAACTAAAAAAATATTTTTTTTCCCAAAGTAACTAAAAAAAAAAAAAAAAAATCCAAAGAAACTAAAAAAAAATTTTTTTTTCCAAAGTAACTAAAAAAATATTTTTTTTTCCAAAGAAACTAAAAAAAATATTTTTTTTTCCAAAGTAACTAAAAAATTTTTTTTTTTTCCAAAGTAACTAAAAAAATAATTTTTTTTCCAAAGTAACTAAAAAAATATTTTTTTTTCCAAAGAAACTAAAAAAAATTTTTTTTTTCCAAAGTAACTAAAAATTTTTTTTTTTTTCCAAAGTAACTAAAAAAATTATTTTTTTTCCAAAGTAACTAAAAAAATATTTTTTTTTCCAAAGTAACTAAAAAAATATTTTTTTTTCCAAAGTAACTAAAAAAATATTTTTTTTTCCAAAGTAATTAAAAAAATATTTTTTTTTCCAAAGTAACTAAAAAAATATTTTTTTTTCCAAAGTAACTAAAAAAAAATTTTTTTTTCCAAAGTAACTAAAATTTTTTTTTTTTTCCAAAGAAACTAAAAAAATATTTTTTTTTCCAAAGTAACTAAAAAAATATTTTTTTTTCCAAAGTAACTAAAAAATATTTTTTTTCCAAAGTAACTAAAAAAATTTTTTTTTTTCCAAAGTAACTAAAAAAATATTTTTTTTCCAAAGTAACTAAAAAAATATTTTTTTTTCCAAAGTAACTAAAAAAATATTTTCTTTTCCAAAGTAACTAAAAAAATATTTTTTTTTCCAAAGTAACTAAAAAAATATTTTTTTTCCCAAAGTAACTAAAAATTTTTTTTTTTTTCCAAAGTAACTAAAAAAATATTTTTTTTTCCAAAGAAACTAAAAAAAAATTTTTTTTTTCCAAAGTAACTAAAAAAAATTTTTTTTTTCCAAAGTAACTAAAAAAATATATTTTTTTTCCAAAGTAACTAAAAAAATATTTTTTTTCCAAAGAAACTAAAAAAATATTTTTTTTTCCAAATTAACTAAAAAAAATATTTTTTTTCCAAAGAAACTAAAAAAATATTTTTTTTTCCAAAGTAACTAAAAAAATATTTTTTTTTCCAAAGTAACTAAAAAAATATTTTTTTTTCCAAAGTAACTAAAAAAATATTTTTTTTTCCAAAGTAACTAAAAAAAATTTTTTTTTCCAAAGTAACTAAAAAAATATTTTTTTTTCCAAAGTAACTAAAAAAATATTTTTTTTTCCAAAGTAACTAAAAAAATATTTTTTTTTCCAAAGTAACTAAAAAAAAATTTTTTTTTCCAAAGTAACTAAAAAAATATTTTTTTTTCCAAAGAAACTAAAAAAAAAATTTTTTTTCCAAAGTAACTAAAAAAAATATTTTTTTTCCAAAGTAACTAAAAAATTATTTTTTTTCCCAAAGTAACTAAAAAAATAATTTTTTTTCCAAAGTAACCAAAAAAATATTTTTTTTTCCAAAGTAACTAAAAAAATATTTCTTTTTCCAAAGTAACTAAAAAAATTATTTTTTTTCCAAAGTAACTAAAAAAATATTTTTTTTCCCAAAGTAACTTAAAAAAAAATTTTTTTTTCCAAAGTAACTAAAAAAATATTTTTTTTTCCAAAGTAACTAAAAAAATATTTTTTTTTCCAAAGTAACTAAAAAAATATTTTTTTTTCCAAAGAAACTAAAAAAATATTTTTTTTTCCAAAGTAACTAAAAAAATTTTTTTTTTTCCAAAGTAACTAAAAAAATATATTTTTTTTCCAAAGTAACTAAAAAAATATTTTTTTTTCCAAAGAAACTAAAAAAATATTTTTTTTTCCAAATTAACTAAAAAAAATATATTTTTTTCCAAAGAAACTAAAAAAATATTTTTTTTCCAAAGTAACTAAAAAAATATTTTTTTTTCCAAAGTAACTAAAAAAATATTTTTTTTCCAAAGTAACTAAAAAAATATTTTTTTTCCAAAGTAACTAAAAAAATATTTTTTTTTCCAAAGTAACTAAAAAAATATTTTTTTTTCCAAAGTAACTAAAAAAATATTTTTTTTTCCAAAGTAACTAAAAAAATATTTTTTTTTCCAAAGAAACTAAAAAAATATTTTTTTTTCCAAAGTAACTAAAAAAATATTTTTTTTTCCAAAGAAACTAAAAAAATATTTTTTTTCCCAAAGTAACTAAAAAAAAAAAAAATGTTTCCAAAGAAACTAAAAAAATATTTTTTTTTCCAAAGTAACTAAAAAAATATTTTTTTTTCCAAAGTAACTAAAAAAATATTTTTTTTTCCAAAGAAACTAAAAAAATATTTTTTTTCCCAAAGTAACTAAAAAAAAAAAAAAAAATTCCAAAGAAACTAAAAAATTTTTTTTTTTTCCAAAGTAACTAAAAAAATATTTTTTTTTCCAAAGAAACTAAAAAAATATTTTTTTTTCCAAAGTAACTAAAAAAATTTTTTTTTTTCCAAAGTAACTAAAAAAATAATTTTTTTTCCAAAGTAACTAAAAAAATATTTTTTTTTCCAAAGAAACTAAAAAAAATTTTTTTTTTCCAAAGTAACTAAAAATTATTTTTTTTTTCCAAAGTAACTAAAAAAATTATTTTTTTTCCAAAGTAACTAAAAAAATATTTTTTTTTCCAAAGTAACTAAAAAAATATTTTTTTTTCCAAAGTAACTAAAAAAATATTTTTTTTTCCAAAGTAATTAAAAAAATATTTTTTTTTCCAAAGTAACTAAAAAAATATTTTTTTTCCCAAAGTAACTAAAAAAATTTTTTTTTTTCCAAAGTAACTAAAAATTTTTTTTTTTTTCCAAAGAAACTAAAAAAATATTTTTTTTTCCAAAGTAACTAAAAAAATATTTTTTTTTCCAAAGTAACTAAAAAATTTTTTTTTTTCCAAAGTAACTAAAAAAATTATTTTTTTTCCAAAGTAACTAAAAAAATATTTTTTTTTCCAAAGTAACTAAAAAAATATTTTTTTTTCCAAAGTAACTAAAAAAATATTTTTTTTTCCAAAGTAACTAAAAAAATATTTTTTTTTCCAAAGTAACTAAAAAAATATTTTTTTTTCCAAAGTAACTAAAAAAATATTTTTTTTTCCAAAGTAACTAAAAAAATATTTTTTTTTCCAAAGAAACTAAAAAAATATTTTGTTTTCCAAAGTAACTAAAAAAATTTTTTTTTTTCCAAAGTAACTAAAAAAATATATTTTTTTTCCAAAGTAACTAAAAAAATATTTTTTTTCCAAAGAAACTAAAAAAATATTTTTTTTTCCAAATTAACTAAAAAAAATATTTTTTTTCCAAAGAAACTAAAAAAATATTTTTTTTTCCAAAGTAACTAAAAAAATATTTTTTTTTCCAAAGTAACTAAAAAAATATTTTTTTTTCCAAAGTAACTAAAAAAATATTTTTTTTTCCAAAGTAACTAAAAAAATATTTTTTTTTCCAAAGAAACTAAAAAAATATTTTTTTTTCCAAAGTAACTAAAAAAATTTTTTTTTTTCCAAAGTAACTAAAAAAATATATTTTTTTTCCAAAGTAACTAAAAAAATATTTTTTTTTCCAAAGAAACTAAAAAAATATTTTTTTTTCCAAATTAACTAAAAAAAATATATTTTTTTCCAAAGAAACTAAAAAAATATTTTTTTTCCAAAGTAACTAAAAAAATATTTTTTTTTCCAAAGTAACTAAAAAAATATTTTTTTTTCCAAAGTAACTAAAAAAATATTTTTTTTTCCAAAGTAACTAAAAAAATATTTTTTTTCCAAAGTAACTAAAAAAATATTTTTTTTTCCAAAGTAACTAAAAAAATATTTTTTTTTCCAAAGTAACTAAAAAAATATTTTTTTTTCCAAAGTAACTAAAAAAATATTTTTTTTTCCAAAGAAACTAAAAAAATATTTTTTTTTCCAAAGTAACTAAAAAAATATTTTTTTTTCCAAAGAAACTAAAAAAATATTTTTTTTCCCAAAGTAACTAAAAAAAAAAAAAATGTTTCCAAAGAAACTAAAAAAATATTTTTTTTTCCAAAGTAACTAAAAAAATATTTTTTTTTCCAAAGTAACTAAAAAAATATTTTTTTTTCCAAAGAAACTAAAAAAATATTTTTTTTCCCAAAGTAACTAAAAAAAAAAAAAAAATTCCAAAGAAACTAAAAAAAATTTTTTTTTTCCAAAGTAACTAAAAAAATATTTTTTTTTCCAAAGAAACTAAAAAAATATTTTTTTTTCCAAAGTAACTAAAAAAATTTTTTTTTTTCCAAAGTAACTAAAAAAATATTTTTTTTTCCAAAGTAACTAAAAAAATATTTTTTTTTCCAAAGAAACTAAAAAAAATTTTTTTTTTCCAAAGTAACTAAAAAAATATTTTTTTTTCCAAAGTAACTAAAAAAATATTTTTTTTTCCAAAGTAATTAAAAAAATATTTTTTTTTCCAAAGTAACTAAAAAAATATTTTTTTTCCCAAAGTAACTAAAAAATTTTTTTTTTTTCCAAAGTAACTAAAATTTTTTTTTTTTTTCCAAAGAAACTAAAAAAATATTTTTTTTTCCAAAGTAACTAAAAAAATATTTTTTTTTCCAAAGTAACTAAAAAATATTTTTTTTTCCAAAGTAACTAAAAAAATTATTTTTTTTCCAAAGTAACTAAAAAAATATTTTTTTTTCCAAAGTAACTAAAAAAATATTTTTTTTTCCAAAGTAACTAAAAAAATATTTTTTTTTCCAAAGTAACTAAAAAAATATTTTTTTTTCCAAAGTAACTAAAAAAATATTTTTTTTTCCAAAGTAACTAAAAAAATATTTTTTTTTCCAAAGTAACTAAAAAAATATATTTTTTTCCAAAGAAACTAAAAAAATATTTTTTTTTCCAAAGTAACTAAAAAAAATTTTTTTTTTCCAAAGTAACTAAAAAAATATATTTTTTTTCCAAAGTAACTAAAAAAATATTTTTTTTCCAAAGAAACTAAAAAAATATTTTTTTTTCCAAATTAACTAAAAAAAATATTTTTTTTCCAAAGAAACTAAAAAAATATTTTTTTTTCCAAAGTAACTAAAAAAATATTTTTTTTTCCAAAGTAACTAAAAAAATATTTTTTTTTCCAAAGTAACTAAAAAAATATTTTTTTTTCCAAAGTAACTAAAAAAATATTTTTTTTCCAAAGTAACTAAAAAAATATTTTTTTTTCCAAAGTAACTAAAAAAATATTTTTTTTTCCAAAGTAACTAAAAAAATATTTTTTTTTCCAAAGTAACTAAAAAAATATTTTTTTTTCCAAAGTAACTAAAAAAATATTTTTTTTTCCAAAGTAACTAAAAAAATATTTTTTTTTCCAAAGTAACTAAAAAAATATTTTTTTTCCAAAGTAAATAAACAAATATTTTTTTTTCCAAAGTAACTAAAAAAATATTTTTTTTTCCAAAGTAACTAAAAAAATATTTTTTTTTCCAAAGTAACTAAAAAAATATTTTTTTTTCCAAAGAAACTAAAAAAATATTTTTTTTTCCAAAGTAACTAAAAAAATTTTTTTTTTCCAAAGTAACTAAAAAAAATTTTTTTTTTCCAAAGTAACTAAAAAAATATTTTTTTTTCCAAAGAAACTAAAAAAATATTTTTTTTTCCAAAGTAACTAAAAAAAATATTTTTTTTCCAAAGTAACTAAAAAAATATTTTTTTTTCCAAAGAAACTAAAAAAATATTTTTTTTTCCAAAGTAACTAAAAAATTTTTTTTTTTCCAAAGTAACTAAAAAATTATTTTTTTTCCCAAAGTAACTAAAAAAATATTTTTTTTTCCAAAGTAACTAAAAAAATATTTTTTTTTCCAAAGTAACTAAAAAAAATTTTTTTTTCCAAAGTAACTAAAAAAATATTTTTTTTTCCAAAGTAACTAAAAAAATATTTTTTTCCCAAAGTAACTAAAAAAATATTTTTTTTCCCAAAGTAACTAAAAAAATATTTTTTTTTCCAAAGTAACTAAAAAAATATTTTTTTTTCCAAAGTAACTAAAAAAATATTTTTTTTTCCAAAGAAACTAAAAAAATATTTTTTTTTCCAAAGTAACTAAAAAAAAAATTTTTTTCCAAAGTAACTAAAAAAATATATTTTTTTTCCAAAGTAACTAAAAAAATATTTTTTTTCCAAAGAAACTAAAAAAATATTTTTTTTTCCAAATTAACTAAAAAAAATATTTTTTTTCCAAAGAAACTAAAAAAATATTTTTTTTTCCAAAGTAACTAAAAAAAAATTTTTTTTCCAAAGTAACTAAAAAAATATATTTTTTTTCCAAAGTAACTAAAAAAATATTTTTTTTCCAAAGAAACTAAAAAAATATTTTTTTTTCCAAAGTAACTAAAAAAATATTTTTTTTTCCAAAGTAACTAAAAAAATATTTTTTTTTCCAAAGTAACTAAAAAAATATTTTTTTTTCCAAAATAACTAAAAAAATGTTTTTTTTTCCAAAGTAACTAAAAAAATATTTTTTTTCCAAAGAAACTAAAAAAATATTTTTTTTTCCAAAGTAACTAAAAAAAAAAATTTTTTTCCAAAGTAACTAAAAAAATATTTTTTTTTCCAAAGTAACTAAAAAAATATTTTTTTTCCAAAGAAACTAAAAAAATATTTTTTTTTCCAAAGTAACTAAAAATTTTTTTTTTTTTCCAAAGAAACTAAAAAAATATTTTTTTTTTCCAAAGTAACTAAAAAAATTTTTTTTTTTCCAAAGTAACTAAAAAAATTTTTTTTTTTCCAAAGAAACTAAAAAAAAATTTTTTTTTCCAAAGTAACTAAAAAAATTTTTTTTTTTCCAAAGTAACTAAAAAATTATTTTTTTTCCCAAAGTAACTAAAAAAATATTTTTTTTTCCAAAGTAACTAAAAAAATATTTTTTTTTCCAAAGTAACTAAAAAAATATTTTTTTTTCCAAAGTAACTTAAAAAAAAATTTTTTTTTCCAAAGTAACTAAAAAAATATTTTTTTTTCCAAAGTAACTAAAAAAATATATTTTTTTCCAAAGTAACTAAAAAAATATTTTTTTTTCCAAAGAAACTAAAAAAATATTTTTTTTTCCAAAGTAACTAAAAAAAATTTTTTTTTTCCAAAGTAACTAAAAAAATATATTTTTTTTCCAAAGTAACTAAAAAAATATTTTTTTTTCCAAAGAAACTAAAAAAATATTTTTTTTTCCAAATTAACTAAAAAATATATTTTTTTTCCAAAGAAACTAAAAAAATATTTTTTTTTCCAAAGTAACTAAAAAAATATTTTTTTTTCCAAAGTAACTAAAAAAATATTTTTTTTTCCAAAGAAACTAAAAAAAAAAATTTTTTCCAAAGTAACTAAAAAAAATATTTTTTTTCCAAAGTAACTAAAAAATTATTTTTTTTCCCAAAGTAACTAAAAAAATATTTTTTTTTCCAAAGTAACCAAAAAAAAAAAATTTTTTCCAAAGTAACTAAAAAAATATTTTTTTTTCCAAAGTAACTAAAAAAATTTTTTTTTTTCCAAAGTAACTAAAAAAATATTTTTTTTTCCCAAAGTAACTTAAAAAAAATTTTTTTTTTCCAAAGTAACTAAAAAAATATTTTTTTTTCCAAAGTAACTAAAAAAATATTTTTTTTTCCAAAGTAACTAAAAAATTTTTTTTTTTTCCAAAGTAACTAAAAAAATATTTTTTTTTCCCAAAGTAACTTAAAAAAAAATTTTTTTTTCCAAAGTAACTAAAAAAATATTTTTTTTTCCAAAGTAACTAAAAAAATATATTTTTTTCCAAAGTAACTAAAAAAATATTTTTTTTTCCAAAGAAACTAAAAAAATATTTTTTTTTCCAAAGTAACTAAAAATTTTTTTTTTTTTCCAAAGTAACTAAAAAAATATATTTTTTTTCCAAAGTAACTAAAAAAATATTTTTTTTTCCAAAGAAACTAAAAAAATATTTTTTTTTCCAAATTAACTAAAAAAAATATTTTTTTTCCAAAGTAACTAAAAAAATATTTTTTTTTCCAAAGTAACTAAAAAAATATTTTTTTTTCCAAAGTAACTAAAAAAATATTTTTTTTTCCAAAGTAACTAAAAAAATATTTTTTTTTCCAAAGAAACTAAAAAAATATTTTTTTTTCCAAAGTAACTAAAAAAATATTTTTTTTTCCAAAGAAACTAAAAAAATATTTTTTTTCCCAAAGTAACTAAAAAAAAAAAAAATGTTTCCAAAGAAACTAAAAAAATATTTTTTTTTCCAAAGTAACTAAAAAAATATTTTTTTTTCCAAAGTAACTAAAAAAATATATTTTTTTCCAAAGAAACTAAAAAAATATTTTTTTTCCCAAAGTAACTAAAAAAAAAAAAAAAAATCCAAAGAAACTAAAAAAAAATTTTTTTTTCCAAAGTAACTAAAAAAATATTTTTTTTTCCAAAGAAACTAAAAAAATATTTTTTTTTCCAAAGTAACTAAAAAATTTTTTTTTTTTCCAAAGTAACTAAAAAAATAATTTTTTTTCCAAAGTAACTAAAAAAATATTTTTTTTTCCAAAGAAACTAAAAAAAAATTTTTTTTTCCAAAGTAACTAAAATTTTTTTTTTTTTCAAAGTAACTAAAAAAATTATTTTTTTTCCAAAGTAACTAAAAAAATATTTTTTTTTCCAAAGTAACTAAAAAAATATTTTTTTTTCCAAAGTAACTAAAAAAATATTTTTTTTTCCAAAGTAATTAAAAAAATATTTTTTTTTCCAAAGTAACTAAAAAAATATTTTTTTTTCCAAAGTAACTAAAAAAATTTTTTTTTTTCCAAAGTAACTAAAAATTTTTTTTTTTTTCCAAAGAAACTAAAAAAATATTTTTTTTTCCAAAGTAACTAAAAAAATATTTTTTTTTCCAAAGTAACTAAAAAATTTTTTTTTTTCCAAAGTAACTAAAAAAATTATTTTTTTTCCAAAGTAACTAAAAAAATATTTTTTTTTCCAAAGTAACTAAAAAAATTTTTTTTTTTCCAAAGTAACTAAAAAAATATTTTCTTTTCCAAAGTAACTAAAAAAATATTTTTTTTTCCAAAGTAACTAAAAAAATTTTTTTTTTTCCAAAGTAACTAAAAAAATATTTTTTTTTCCAAAGTAACTAAAAAAATTTTTTTTTTTCCAAAGAAACTAAAAAAATATTTTTTTTTCCAAAGTAACTAAAAAAAATTTTTTTTTTTCCAAAGTAACTAAAAAAATATATTTTTTTTCCAAAGTAACTAAAAAAATATTTTTTTTCCAAAGAAACTAAAAAAATATTTTTTTTTCCAAATTAACTAAAAAAAATATTTTTTTTCCAAAGAAACTAAAAAAATATTTTTTTTTCCAAAGTAACTAAAAAAATATTTTTTTTTCCAAAGTAACTAAAAAAATATTTTTTTTTCCAAAGTAACTAAAAAAATATTTTTTTTTCCAAAGTAACTAAAAAAATATTTTTTTTCCAAAGTAACTAAAAAAATATTTTTTTTTCCAAAGTAACTAAAAAAATATTTTTTTTTCCAAAGTAACTAAAAAAATATTTTTTTTTCCAAAGTAACTAAAAAAATATTTTTTTTTCCAAAGTAACTAAAAAAATATTTTTTTTTCCAAAGTAACTAAAAAATATTATTTTTTTTCCAAAGTAACTAAAAAAATATTTTTTTTTCCAAAGAAACTAAAAAAAAATTTTTTTTTCCAAAGTAACTAAAAAAAATATTTTTTTTCCAAAGTAACTAAAAAATTATTTTTTTTCCCAAAGTAACTAAAAAAATATTTTTTTTTCCAAAGTAACCAAAAAAATATTTTTTTTTCCAAAGTAACTAAAAAAATATTTTTTTTTCCAAAGTAACTAAAAAAATATATTTTTTTTCCAAAGTAACTAAAAAAATATTTTTTTTTCCAAAGAAACTAAAAAAATATTTTTTTTTCCAAATTAACTAAAAAAAATATTTTTTTTCCAAAGAAACTAAAAAAATATTTTTTTTTCCAAAGTAACTAAAAAAATATTTTTTTTTCCAAAGTAACTAAAAAAATATTTTTTTTTCCAAAGTAACTAAAAAAATATTTTTTTTTCCAAAGTAACTAAAAAAATATTTTTTTTCCAAAGTAACTAAAAAAATATTTTTTTTTCCAAAGTAACTAAAAAAATATTTTTTTTTCCAAAGTAACTAAAAAAATATTTTTTTTTCCAAAGTAACTAAAAAAATATTTTTTTTTCCAAAGAAACTAAAAAAATATTTTTTTTTCCAAAGTAACTAAAAAAATATTTTTTTTTCCAAAGAAACTAAAAAAATATTTTTTTTCCCAAAGTAACTAAAAAAAAAAAAAATGTTTCCAAAGAAACTAAAAAAATATTTTTTTTTCCAAAGTAACTAAAAAAATATTTTTTTTTCCAAAGTAACTAAAAAAATATTTTTTTTTCCAAAGTAACTAAAAAAAATTTTTTTTTTCCAAAGTAACTAAAAAAATATTTTTTTTTCCAAAGTAACTAAAAAAATATTTTTTTTTCCAAAGTAACTAAAAAAATATTTTTTTTTCCAAAGTAACTAAAAAAATATTTTTTTTTCCAAAGTAACTAAAAAAATATTTTTTTTTCCAAAGTAACTAAAAAAATATTTTTTTTTCCAAAGTAACTAAAAAAATATTTTTTTTTCCAAAGTAACTAAAAAAATATTTTTTTTTCCAAAGTAACTAAAAAAATATTTTTTTTTCCAAAGTAACTAAAAAAATATTTTTTTTTCCAAAGTAACTAAAAAAAATTTTTTTTTTCCAAAGTAACTAAAAAAAAAAAAAAATTTCCAAAGTAACTAAAAAAAATATTTTTTTTCCAAAGTAACTAAAAAATTATTTTTTTTCCCAAAGTAACTAAAAAAATATATTTTTTTCCAAAGTAACTAAAAAAATATTTTTTTTTCCAAAGTAACTAAAAAAATATTTTTTTTTCCAAAGTAACTAAAAAAATATATATTTTTTTCCAAAGTAACTAAAAAAATATTTTTTTTTCCAAAGAAACTAAAAAAATATTTTTTTTTCCAAATTAACTAAAAAAAATATTTTTTTTCCAAAGAAACTAAAAAAATATTTTTTTTTCCAAAGTAACTAAAAAAATATTTTTTTTCCCAAAGTAACTAAAAAAATATTTTTTTTTCCAAAGTAACTAAAAAAATATTTTTTTTTCCAAAGTAACTAAAAAAATATTTTTTTTTCCAAAGAAACTAAAAAAATATTTTTTTTTCCAAAGTAACTAAAAAAATATTTTTTTTTCCAAAGAAACTAAAAAAATATTTTTTTTCCCAAAGTAACTAAAAAAAAAAAAAATGTTTCCAAAGAAACTAAAAAAATATTTTTTTTTCCAAAGTAACTAAAAAAATATTTTTTTTTCCAAAGTAACTAAAAAAATATTTTTTTTTCCAAAGAAACTAAAAAAATATTTTTTTTCCCAAAGTAACTAAAAAAAAAAAAAAAAATTCCAAAGAAACTAAAAAATTTTTTTTTTTTCCAAAGTAACTAAAAAAATATTTTTTTTTCCAAAGAAACTAAAAAAATATTTTTTTTTCCAAAGTAACTAAAAAATTTTTTTTTTTTCCAAAGTAACTAAAAAAATAAATTTTTTTCCAAAGTAACTAAAAAAATATTTTTTTTTCCAAAGAAACTAAAAAAAAATTTTTTTTTCCAAAGTAACTAAAATTTTTTTTTTTTTTCCAAAGTAACTAAAAAAATTATTTTTTTTCCAAAGTAACTAAAAAAATATTTTTTTTTCCAAAGTAACTAAAAAAATATTTTTTTTTCCAAAGTAACTAAAAAAATATTTTTTTTCCAAAGTAATTAAAAAAATATTTTTTTTTCCAAAGTAACTAAAAAAATATTTTTTTTTCCAAAGTAACTAAAAAAAATTTTTTTTTTCCAAAGTAACTAAAATTTTTTTTTTTTTTCCAAAGAAACTAAAAAAATATTTTTTTTTCCAAAGTAACTAAAAAAATATTTTTTTTTTCCAAAGTAACTAAAAAATATTTTTTTTTCCAAAGTAACTAAAAAAATTATTTTTTTTCCAAAGTAACTAAAAAAATATTTTTTTTTCCAAAGTAACTAAAAAAATATTTTTTTTTCCAAAGTAACTAAAAAAATATTTTTTTTTCCAAAGTAACTAAAAAAATATTTTTTTTTCCAAAGTAACTAAAAAAAAATTTTTTTTTCCAAAGAAACTAAAAAAAAATTTTTTTTTCCAAAGTAACTAAAAAAATTTTTTTTTTTCCAAAGTAACTAAAAAAATATATTTTTTTTCCAAAGTAACTAAAAAAATATTTTTTTTCCAAAGAAACTAAAAAAATATTTTTTTTTCCAAATTAACTAAAAAAAATATTTTTTTTCCAAAGAAACTAAAAAAATATTTTTTTTTCCAAAGTAACTAAAAAAATATTTTTTTTTCCAAAGTAACTAAAAAAATATTTTTTTTTCCAAAGTAACTAAAAAAATATTTTTTTTTCCAAAGTAACTAAAAAAATATTTTTTTTCCAAAGTAACTAAAAAAATATTTTTTTTTCCAAAGTAACTAAAAAAATATTTTTTTTTCCAAAGTAACTAAAAAAATATTTTTTTTTCCAAAGTAACTAAAAAAATATTTTTTTTTCCAAAGTAACTAAAAAAATATTTTTTTTTCCAAAGTAACTAAAAAAATATTTTTTTTTCCAAAGTAACTAAAAAAATATATTTTTTTCCAAAGTAACTAAAAAAATATTTTTTTTCCAAAGTAAATAAACAAATATTTTTTTTTCCAAAGTAACTAAAAAAAAATTTTTTTTTCCAAAGTAACTAAAAAAATATTTTTTTTCCCAAAGTAACTAAAAAAATATTTTTTTTTCCAAAGAAACTAAAAAAATATTTTTTTTTCCAAAGTAACTAAAAAAAAAATTTTTTTTCCAAAGTAACTAAAAAAATATTTTTTTTTCCAAAGTAACTAAAAAAATATTTTTTTTCCAAAGTAACTAAAAAAATATTTTTTTTTCCAAAGTAACTAAAAAAATATTTTTTTTTCCAAAGTAACTAAAAAAATATTTTTTTTTCCAAAGTAACTAAAAAAATATTTTTTTTTCCAAAGAAACTAAAAAAATATTTTTTTTTCCAAAGTAACTAAAAAAATATTTTTTTTTCCAAAGAAACTAAAAAAATATTTTTTTTCCCAAAGTAACTAAAAAAAAAAAAAATGTTTCCAAAGAAACTAAAAAAATTTTTTTTTTTCCAAAGTAACTAAAAAAATATTTTTTTTTCCAAAGTAACTAAAAAAATATTTTTTTTTCCAAAGTAACTAAAAAAAATTTTTTTTTTCCAAAGTAACTAAAAAAATATTTTTTTTTCCAAAGTAACTAAAAAAATATTTTTTTTTCCAAAGTAACTAAAAAAATATTTTTTTTTCCAAAGTAACTAAAAAAATATTTTTTTTTCCAAAGTAACTAAAAAAATATTTTTTTTTCCAAAGTAACTAAAAAAATATTTTTTTTTCCAAAGTAACTAAAAAAATATTTTTTTTTCCAAAGTAACTAAAAAAATATTTTTTTTTCCAAAGTAACTAAAAAAATATTTTTTTTTCCAAAGTAACTAAAAAAAATATTTTTTTTCCCAAAGTAACTAAAAAAAATTTTTTTTTCCAAAGTAACTAAAAAAAAAAAAAATTTTCCAAAGTAACTAAAAAAAATATTTTTTTTTCCAAAGTAACTAAAAAATTATTTTTTTTCCCAAAGTAACTAAAAAAATATATTTTTTTCCAAAGTAACTAAAAAAATATTTTTTTTTCCAAAGTAACTAAAAAAATATTTTTTTTTCCAAAGTAACTAAAAAAATATATATTTTTTTCCAAAGTAACTAAAAAAATATTTTTTTTTCCAAAGAAACTAAAAAAATATTTTTTTTTCCAAATTAACTAAAAAAAATATTTTTTTTCCAAAGAAACTAAAAAAATATTTTTTTTCCAAAGTAACTAAAAAAATATTTTTTTTCCCAAAGTAACTAAAAAAATATTTTTTTTTCCAAAGTAACTAAAAAAATATTTTTTTTTCCAAGTAACTAAAAAAATATTTTTTTTTCCAAAGAAACTAAAAAATATTTTTTTTTCCAAAGTAACTAAAAAAATATTTTTTTTTCCAAAGAAACTAAAAAAATATTTTTTTTCCCAAAGTAACTAAAAAAAAAAAAAATGTTTCCAAAGAAACTAAAAAAATATTTTTTTTTCCAAAGTAACTAAAAAAATATTTTTTTTTCCAAAGTAACTAAAAAAATATTTTTTTTTCCAAAGAAACTAAAAAAATATTTTTTTTCCCAAAGTAACTAAAAAAAAAAAAAAAATTCCAAGAAACTAAAAATTTTTTTTTTTTTCCAAAGTAACTAAAAAAATATTTTTTTTTCCAAAGAAACTAAAAAAATATTTTTTTTCCAAAGTAACTAAAAAAATTTTTTTTTTTTCCAAAGTAACTAAAAAAATAAATTTTTTTCCAAAGTAACTAAAAAAATATTTTTTTTTCCAAAGAAACTAAAAAAAAATTTTTTTTCCAAAGTAACTAAAATTTTTTTTTTTTTTCCAAAGTAACTAAAAAAATTATTTTTTTTCCAAAGTAACTAAAAAAATATTTTTTTTTCCAAAGTAACTAAAAAATATTTTTTTTTCCAAAGTAACTAAAAAAATATTTTTTTTTCCAAAGTAATTAAAAAAATATTTTTTTTTCCAAAGTAACTAAAAAAATATTTTTTTTTCCAAAGTAACTAAAAAATTTTTTTTTTTCCAAAGTAACTAAAATTTTTTTTTTTTTTCCAAAGAAACTAAAAAAATATTTTTTTTTCCAAAGTAACTAAAAAAATATTTTTTTTTTCCAAAGTAACTAAAAAATATTTTTTTTTCCAAAGTAACTAAAAAAATTATTTTTTTTCCAAAGTAACTAAAAAAATATTTTTTTTTCCAAAGTAACTAAAAAATATTTTTTTTTCCAAAGTAACTAAAAAAATATTTTTTTTTCCAAAGTAACTAAAAAAATATTTTTTTTTCCAAAGTAACTAAAAAAAAAAATTTTTTTCCAAAGAAACTAAAAAAATTTTTTTTTTCCAAAGTAACTAAAAAAATTTTTTTTTTTCCAAAGTAACTAAAAAAATATATTTTTTTTCCAAAGTAACTAAAAAAATATTTTTTTTCCAAAGAAACTAAAAAAATATTTTTTTTTCCAAATTAACTAAAAAAAATATTTTTTTTCCAAAGAAACTAAAAAAATATTTTTTTTTCCAAAGTAACTAAAAAAATATTTTTTTTTCCAAAGTAACTAAAAAAATATTTTTTTTTCCAAAGTAACTAAAAAAATATTTTTTTTTCCAAAGTAACTAAAAAATATTTTTTTTCCAAAGTAACTAAAAAAATATTTTTTTTTCCAAAGTAACTAAAAAAATATTTTTTTTTTCCAAAGTAACTAAAAAATATTTTTTTTTCCAAAGTAACTAAAAAAATATTTTTTTTTCCAAAGTAACTAAAAAAATATTTTTTTTTCCAAGTAACTAAAAAAATATTTTTTTTTTCCAAAGTAACTAAAAAAATATATTTTTTTCCAAAGTAACTAAAAAAATATTTTTTTTCCAAAGTAAATAAACAAATATTTTTTTTCCAAAGTAACTAAAAAAAATTTTTTTTTTCCAAAGTAACTAAAAAAATATTTTTTTTCCAAAGTAACTAAAAAAATATTTTTTTTTCCAAAGAAACTAAAAAATATTTTTTTTTCCAAAGTAACTAAAAAAAAAATTTTTTTTCCAAAGTAACTAAAAAAATATTTTTTTTTCCAAAGTAACTAAAAAAATTATTTTTTTTCCAAAGAAACTAAAAAAAATATTTTTTTTTCCAAAGTAACTAAAAAAAATATTTTTTTTCCAAAGTAACTAAAAAAATATTTTTTTTTCCAAAGAAACTAAAAAAATATTTTTTTTTCCAAAGTAACTAAAAATATTTTTTTTTTCCAAAGTAACTAAAAAATTATTTTTTTTTCCCAAAGTAACTAAAAAAATATTTTTTTTTCCAAAGTAACTAAAAAAATATTTTTTTTTCCAAAGTAACTAAAAAAAATTTTTTTTTTCCAAAGTAACTAAAAAAATATTTTTTTTCCAAAGTAACTAAAAAAATATTTTTTTCCCAAAGTAACTAAAAAAATATTTTTTTTTCCAAAGTAACTAAAAAAATATTTTTTTTTCCAAAGTAACTAAAAAAATATTTTTTTTTCCAAAGTAACTAAAAAAATATTTTTTTTTCCAAAGAAACTAAAAAAATATTTTTTTTTCCAAAGTAACTAAAAAAAATTTTTTTTTTCCAAAGTAACTAAAAAAATATATTTTTTTTCCAAAGTAACTAAAAAAATATTTTTTTTCCAAAGAAACTAAAAAATATTTTTTTTTTCCAAATTAACTAAAAAAAATATTTTTTTTCCAAAGAAACTAAAAAAATATTTTTTTTTCCAAAGTAACTAAAAAAATATTTTTTTTTCCAAAGTAACTAAAAAAAATATATTTTTTTCCAAAGTAACTAAAAAAATATTTTTTTTCCAAAGTAACTAAAAAAATATTTTTTTTTCCAAAGTAACTAAAAAAATATTTTTTTCCCAAAGTAACTAAAAAAATATTTTTTTTTCCAAAGAAACTAAAAAAATATTTTTTTTTCCAAAGTAACTAAAAAAATTTTTTTTTTCCAAAGTAACTAAAAAAATAATTTTTTTTCCAAAGTAACTAAAAAAATATTTTTTTTTCCAAAGAAACTAAAAAAAAAAATTTTTTTCCAAAGTAACTAAAATTTTTTTTTTTTTTTCAAAGTAACTAAAAAAATTATTTTTTTTCCAAAGTAACTAAAAAAATATTTTTTTTTCCAAAGTAACTAAAAAAATATTTTTTTTTCCAAAGAAACTAAAAAAATATTTTTTTTTCCAAAGTAACTAAAAAAAATTTTTTTTTTCCAAAGTAACTAAAAAAATATATTTTTTTTCCAAAGTAACTAAAAAAATATTTTTTTTCCAAAGAAACTAAAAAAATATTTTTTTTTCCAAATTAACTAAAAAAAATATTTTTTTTCCAAAGAAACTAAAAAAATATTTTTTTTTCCAAAGTAACTAAAAAAATATTTTTTTTTCCAAAGTAACTAAAAAATATATTTTTTTCCAAAGTAACTAAAAAAATATTTTTTTTTCCAAAGTAACTAAAAAAATATTTTTTTTTCCAAAGTAACTAAAAAAATATTTTTTTTCCCAAAGTAACTAAAAAAATATTTTTTTTTCAAAGAAACTAAAAAAATATTTTTTTTTCCAAAGTAACTAAAAAAATTTTTTTTTTTTCCAAAGTAACTAAAAAAATAATTTTTTTTCCAAAGTAACTAAAAAAATATTTTTTTTTCCAAAGAAACTAAAAAAAAAATTTTTTTTCCAAAGTAACTAAAATTTTTTTTTTTTTCAAAGTAACTAAAAAAATTATTTTTTTCCAAAGTAACTAAAAAAATATTTTTTTTTCCAAAGTAACTAAAAAAATATTTTTTTTTCCAAAGTAACTAAAAAAATTTTTTTTTTCCAAAGTAACTAAAATTTTTTTTTTTTTCCAAAGAAACTAAAAAAATATTTTTTTTTCCAAAGTAACTAAAAAATATTTTTTTTTCCAAAGTAACTAAAAAATATTTTTTTTTCCAAAGTAACTAAAAAAATTATTTTTTTTCCAAAGTAACTAAAAAAATATTTTTTTTTCCAAAGTAACTAAAAAAATATTTTTTTTTCCAAAGTAACTAAAAAAATATTTTCTTTTCCAAAGTAACTAAAAAAATATTTTTTTTCCAAAGTAACTAAAAAAATATTTTTTTTTCCAAAGTAACTAAAAAATATTTTTTTTTCCAAAGTAACTAAAAAAAATATTTTTTTTCCAAAGTAACTAAAAAAAATTTTTTTTTTCCAAAGTAACTAAAAAAATATATTTTTTTTCCAAAGTAACTAAAAAAAATATTTTTTTTCCAAAGAAACTAAAAAAATATTTTTTTTTCCAAATTAACTAAAAAAAATATTTTTTTTCCAAAGAAACTAAAAAAATATTTTTTTTTCCAAAGTAACTAAAAAAATATTTTTTTTTCCAAAGTAACTAAAAAATATTTTTTTTTCCAAAGTAACTAAAAAAATATTTTTTTTTCCAAAGTAACTAAAAAAATATTTTTTTTTTCCAAAGTAACTAAAAAAATATTTTTTTTTCCAAAGTAACTAAAAAATATTTTTTTTTCCAAAGAAACTAAAAAAATATTTTTTTTTCCAAAGTAACTAAAAAAATATTTTTTTTTCCAAAGTAACTAAAAAAATATTTTTTTTCCAAAGTAACTAAAAAAATATTTTTTTTTCCAAAGTAACTAAAAAAATATTTTTTTTTCCAAAGTAACTAAAAAAATATTTTTTTTTCCAAAGTAACTAAAAAAATATTTTTTTTTCCAAAGTAACTAAAAAAATATTTTTTTTTCCAAAGAAACTAAAAAAATATTTTTTTTTCCAAAGTAACTAAAAAAATATTTTTTTTTCCAAAGTAACTAAAAAAAATTTTTTTTTTCCAAAGTAACTAAAAAAATATATTTTTTTTCCAAAGTAACTAAAAAAATATTTTTTTTTCCAAAGAAACTAAAAAAATATTTTTTTTTCCAAATTAACTAAAAAAAATATTTTTTTTCCAAAGAAACTAAAAAAATATTTTTTTTCCAAAGTAACTAAAAAAATATTTTTTTTTCCAAAGTAACTAAAAAAATATTTTTTTTTCCAAAGTAACTAAAAAAATATTTTTTTTTCCAAAGTAACTAAAAAAATATTTTTTTTCCAAAGTAACTAAAAAAATATTTTTTTTTCCAAAGTAACTAAAAAAATATTTTTTTTTCCAAAGTAACTAAAAAAATATATTTTTTTCCAAAGTAACTAAAAAAATATTTTTTTTTCCAAAGTAACTAAAAAAATATTTTTTTTTCCAAAGTAACTAAAAAAATATTTTTTTTTCCAAAGTAACTAAAAAATATTATTTTTTTTCCAAAGTAACTAAAAAAATATTTTTTTTCCCAAAGAAACTAAAAAAAAAAATTTTTTTCCAAAGTAACTAAAAAAAATATTTTTTTTCCAAAGTAACTAAAAAATTATTTTTTTTCCCAAAGTAACTAAAAAAATATTTTTTTTTCCAAAGTAACCAAAAAAATATTTTTTTTTCCAAAGTAACTAAAAAAATATTTTTTTTTCCAAAGTAACTAAAAAAATATATTTTTTTTCCAAAGTAACTAAAAAAATATTTTTTTTTCCAAAGAAACTAAAAAAATATTTTTTTTTCCAAATTAACTAAAAAAAATATTTTTTTTCCAAAGAAACTAAAAAAATATTTTTTTTTCCAAAGTAACTAAAAAAATATTTTTTTTTCCAAAGTAACTAAAAAAATATTTTTTTTTCCAAAGTAACTAAAAAAATATTTTTTTTTCCAAAGTAACTAAAAAAATATTTTTTTTCCAAAGTAACTAAAAAAATATTTTTTTTTCCAAAGTAACTAAAAAAATATTTTTTTTTCCAAAGTAACTAAAAAAATATTTTTTTTTCCAAAGTAACTAAAAAAATATTTTTTTTTCCAAAGAAACTAAAAAAATATTTTTTTTTCCAAAGTAACTAAAAAAATATTTTTTTTTCCAAAGAAACTAAAAAAATATTTTTTTTCCCAAAGTAACTAAAAAAAAAAAAAATGTTTCCAAAGAAACTAAAAAAATATTTTTTTTTCCAAAGTAACTAAAAAAATATTTTTTTTTCCAAAGTAACTAAAAAAATATTTTTTTTTCCAAAGTAACTAAAAAAATATTTTTTTTTCCAAAGTAACTAAAAAAATATTTTTTTTTCCAAAGTAACTAAAAAAATATTTTTTTTTCCAAAGTAACTAAAAAAATATTTTTTTTTCCAAAGTAACTAAAAAAATATTTTTTTTTCCAAAGTAACTAAAAAAATATTTTTTTTTCCAAAGTAACTAAAAAAATATTTTTTTTTCCAAAGTAACTAAAAAAATATTTTTTTTTCCAAAGTAACTAAAAAAATATTTTTTTTTCCAAAGTAACTAAAAAAATATTTTTTTTTCCAAAGTAACTAAAAAAATATTTTTTTTTCCAAAGTAACTAAAAAAAAAAATTTTTTTCCAAAGTAACTAAAAAAAATATTTTTTTTCCAAAGTAACTAAAAAATTATTTTTTTTCCCAAAGTAACTAAAAAAATATTTTTTTTTCCAAAGTAACTAAAAAAATATTTTTTTTTCCAAAGTAACTAAAAAAATATTTTTTTTTCCAAAGTAACTAAAAAAATATATATTTTTTTCCAAAGTAACTAAAAAAAAATTTTTTTTTCCAAAGAAACTAAAAAAATATTTTTTTTTCCAAATTAACTAAAAAAAATATTTTTTTTCCAAAGAAACTAAAAAAATATTTTTTTTTCCAAAGTAACTAAAAAAATATTTTTTTTCCCAAAGTAACTAAAAAAATATTTTTTTTTCCAAAGTAACTAAAAAAATATTTTTTTTTACAAAGTAACTAAAAAAATATTTTTTTTTCCAAAGAAACTAAAAAAATATTTTTTTTCCAAAGTAACTAAAAAAATATTTTTTTTTCCAAAGAAACTAAAAAAATATTTTTTTTCCCAAAGTAACTAAAAAAAAAAAAAATGTTTCCAAAGAAACTAAAAAAATATTTTTTTTTCCAAAGTAACTAAAAAAATATTTTTTTTTCCAAAGTAACTAAAAAAATATTTTTTTTTCCAAAGAAACTAAAAAAATATTTTTTTTCCCAAAGTAACTAAAAAAAAAAAAAAAAATTCCAAAGAAACTAAAAAAATTTTTTTTTTTCCAAAGTAACTAAAAAAATATTTTTTTTTCCAAAGAAACTAAAAAAATATTTTTTTTTCCAAAGTAACTAAAAAATTTTTTTTTTTTCCAAAGTAACTAAAAAAATAAATTTTTTTCCAAAGTAACTAAAAAAATATTTTTTTTTCCAAAGAAACTAAAAAAAAAAATTTTTTTCCAAAGTAACTAAAAAATTTTTTTTTTTTCCAAAGTAACTAAAAAAATTATTTTTTTTCCAAAGTAACTAAAAAAATATTTTTTTTTCCAAAGTAACTAAAAAAATATTTTTTTTTCCAAAGTAACTAAAAAAATATTTTTTTTTCCAAAGTAATTAAAAAAATATTTTTTTTTCCAAAGTAACTAAAAAAATATTTTTTTTTCCAAAGTAACTAAAAAAAATTTTTTTTTTCCAAAGTAACTAAAAAAAATTTTTTCCAAAGAAACTAAAAAAAATTTTTTTTTTCCAAAGTAACTAAAAAAAAAATTTTTTTTCCAAAGAAACTAAAAAAAAAATTTTTTTTCCAAAGTAACTAAAAAAAATTTTTTTTTTCCAAAGTAACTAAAAAAATATATTTTTTTTCCAAAGTAACTAAAAAAATATTTTTTTTCCAAAGAAACTAAAAAAATATTTTTTTTTCCAAATTAACTAAAAAAAATATTTTTTTTCCAAAGAAACTAAAAAAATATTTTTTTTTCCAAAGTAACTAAAAAAATATTTTTTTTTCCAAAGTAACTAAAAAAATATTTTTTTTTCCAAAGTAACTAAAAAAATATTTTTTTTTCCAAAGTAACTAAAAAAATATTTTTTTTCCAAAGTAACTAAAAAAATATTTTTTTTTCCAAAGTAACTAAAAAAATATTTTTTTTTCCAAAGTAACTAAAAAAATATTTTTTTTTCCAAAGTAACTAAAAAAATATTTTTTTTTCCAAAGTAACTAAAAAAATATTTTTTTTTCCAAAGTAACTAAAAAAATATTTTTTTTTCCAAAGTAACTAAAAAAATATTTTTTTTTCCAAAGTAACTAAAAAAATATTTTTTTTCCAAAGTAAATAAACAAATATTTTTTTTTCCAAAGTAACTAAAAAAATATTTTTTTTTCCAAAGTAACTAAAAAAATATTTTTTTTTCCAAAGTAACTAAAAAAAAATTTTTTTTTCCAAAGAAACTAAAAAAATATTTTTTTTTCCAAAGTAACTAAAAAAAATTTTTTTTTTCCAAAGTAACTAAAAAAATATTTTTTTTTCCAAAGTAACTAAAAAAAATTTTTTTTTTCCAAAGAAACTAAAAAAAATTTTTTTTTTCCAAAGTAACTAAAAAAAATATTTTTTTCCCAAAGTAACTAAAAAAATATTTTTTTTTCCAAAGTAACTAAAAAAATATTTTTTTTTCCAAAGTAACTAAAAAAATATTTTTTTTTCCAAAGTAACTAAAAAAATATTTTTTTTTCCAAAGAAACTAAAAAAATATTTTTTTTTCCAAAGTAACTAAAAAAAATTTTTTTTTTCCAAAGTAACTAAAAAAATATATTTTTTTTCCAAAGTAACTAAAAAAATATTTTTTTTCCAAAGAAACTAAAAAAATATTTTTTTTTCCAAATTAACTAAAAAAAATATTTTTTTTCCAAAGAAACTAAAAAAAATTTTTTTTTTCCAAAGTAACTAAAAAAATTTTTTTTTTTCCAAAGTAACTAAAAAAATATTTTTTTTTCCAAAGTAACTAAAAAAATATTTTTTTTTCCAAAGTAACTAAAAAAATATTTTTTTTCCAAAGTAACTAAAAAAATATTTTTTTCCCAAAGTAACTAAAAAAATATTTTTTTTTCCAAAGTAACTAAAAAAATATTTTTTTTTCCAAAGTAACTAAAAAAATATTTTTTTTTCCAAAGAAACTAAAAAAATATTTTTTTTTCCAAAGTAACTAAAAAAAAAAATTTTTTTCCAAAGTAACTAAAAAAATATTTTTTTTTCCAAAGTAACTAAAAAAATATTTTTTTTCCAAAGAAACTAAAAAAATATTTTTTTTTCCAAAGTAACTAAAAAAATATTTTTTTTTCCAAAGAAACTAAAAAAAAAAATTTTTTTCCAAAGTAACTAAAAAAAATTTTTTTTTTCCAAAGTAACTAAAAAATTATTTTTTTTCCCAAAGTAACTAAAAAAATATTTTTTTTTCCAAAGTAACCAAAAAAATATTTTTTTTTCCAAAGTAACTAAAAAAATATTTTTTTTTCCAAAGTAACTAAAAAAAAATTTTTTTTTCCAAAGTAACTAAAAAAATATTTTTTTTTCCAAAGTAACTTAAAAAAAAATTTTTTTTTCCAAAGTAACTAAAAAAATATTTTTTTTTCCAAAGTAACTAAAAAAATATATTTTTTTCCAAAGTAACTAAAAAAATATATTTTTTTTCCAAAGTAACTAAAAAAATATTTTTTTTTCCAAAGAAACTAAAAAAATATTTTTTTTTCCAAATTAACTAAAAAAAATATTTTTTTTCCAAAGAAACTAAAAAAATATTTTTTTTTCCAAAGTAACTAAAAAAATATTTTTTTTTCCAAAGTAACTAAAAAAATATTTTTTTTTCCAAAGTAACTAAAAAAATATTTTTTTTCCAAAGTAACTAAAAAAATATTTTTTTTTCCAAAGTAACTAAAAAAATATTTTTTTTTCCAAAGTAACTAAAAAAATATTTTTTTTTCCAAAGTAACTAAAAAAATATTTTTTTTCCAAAGTAAATAAACAAATATTTTTTTTTCCAAAGTAACTAAAAAAATATTTTTTTTTCCAAAGTAACTAAAAAAATATTTTTTTTTCCAAAGTAACTAAAAAAATATTTTTTTTTCCAAAGAAACTAAAAAAATATTTTTTTTTCCAAAGTAACTAAAAAAAAAATTTTTTTTCCAAAGTAACTAAAAAAATATTTTTTTTTCCAAAGTAACTAAAAAAATATTTTTTTTTCCAAAGAAACTAAAAAAATATTTTTTTTTCCAAAGTAACTAAAAAAAATATTTTTTTTCCAAAGTAACTAAAAAAATATTTTTATTTCCAAAGAAACTAAAAAAATATTTTTTTTTCCAAAGTAACTAAAAAATATTTTTTTTTTCCAAAGTAACTAAAACATTATTTTTTTCCCAAAGTAACTAAAAAAATATTTTTTTTTCCAAAGTAACTAAAAAAATATTTTTTTTTCCAAAGTAACTAAAAAAATATATTTTTTTCCAAAGAAACTAAAAAAAAATTTTTTTTTCCAAAGTAACTAAAAAAATTATTTTTTTTCCAAAGTAACTAAAAAAATAAATTTTTTTCCAAAGTAACTAAAAAAATATTTTTTTTTCCAAAGAAACTAAAAAAAAATTTTTTTTTCCAAAGTAACTAAAATTTTTTTTTTTTTTCCAAAGTAACTAAAAAAATTTTTTTTTTTCCAAAGTAACTAAAAAAATATTTTTTTTTCCAAAGTAACTAAAAAAATTTTTTTTTTTCCAAAGTAACTAAAAAAATTTTTTTTTTTCCAAAGTAATTAAAAAAAATAATTTTTTTTCCAAAGTAACTAAAAAAATATTTTTTTTTCCAAAGTAACTAAAAAAAATTTTTTTTTTCCAAAGTAACTAAAAATTTTTTTTTTTTTCCAAAGAAACTAAAAAAATATTTTTTTTTCCAAAGTAACTAAAAAAATATTTTTTTTTTCCAAAGTAACTAAAAAATATTTTTTTTTCCAAAGTAACTAAAAAAATTATTTTTTTTCCAAAGTAACTAAAAAAATATTTTTTTTTCCAAAGTAACTAAAAAAATATTTTTTTTTCCAAAGTAACTAAAAAAATATTTTTTTTTCCAAAGTAACTAAAAAAATATTTTTTTTTCCAAAGAAACTAAAAAAATATTTTTTTTTCCAAAGTAACTAAAAAAATATTTTTTTTTCCAAAGTAACTAAAAAAAATTTTTTTTTTCCAAAGTAACTAAAAAAATATATTTTTTTTCCAAAGTAACTAAAAAAATTTTTTTTTTCCAAAGAAACTAAAAAAATATTTTTTTTTCCAAATTAACTAAAAAAAATATTTTTTTTCCAAAGAAACTAAAAAAATATTTTTTTTTCCAAAGTAACTAAAAAAATATTTTTTTTTCCAAAGTAACTAAAAAAATATTTTTTTTTCCAAAGTAACTAAAAAAATATTTTTTTTTCCAAAGTAACTAAAAAAATATTTTTTTTCCAAAGTAACTAAAAAAAATTTTTTTTTTCCAAAGTAACTAAAAAAATATTTTTTTTTCCAAAGTAACTAAAAAAATATTTTTTTTTCCAAAGTAACTAAAAAAATATTTTTTTTTCCAAAGTAACTAAAAAAATATTTTTTTTTCCAAAGTAACTAAAAAATATTATTTTTTTTCCAAAGTAACTAAAAAAATATTTTTTTTTCCAAAGAAACTAAAAAAAAAAAAAATTTTCCAAAGTAACTAAAAAAAATATTTTTTTTCCAAAGTAACTAAAAAATTATTTTTTTTCCCAAAGTAACTAAAAAAATATTTTTTTTTCCAAAGTAACCAAAAAAATATTTTTTTTTCCAAAGTAACTAAAAAAATATTTTTTTTTCCAAAGTAACTAAAAAAATATATTTTTTTTCCAAAGTAACTAAAAAAATATTTTTTTTTCCAAAGAAACTAAAAAAATATTTTTTTTTCCAAATTAACTAAAAAAAATATTTTTTTTCCAAAGAAACTAAAAAAATATTTTTTTTTCCAAAGTAACTAAAAAAATATTTTTTTTTCCAAAGTAACTAAAAAAATATTTTTTTTTCCAAAGTAACTAAAAAAATATTTTTTTTTCCAAAGTAACTAAAAAAATATTTTTTTTCCAAAGTAACTAAAAAAATATTTTTTTTTCCAAAGTAACTAAAAAAATATTTTTTTTTCCAAAGTAACTAAAAAAATATTTTTTTTTCCAAAGTAACTAAAAAAATATTTTTTTTTCCAAAGAAACTAAAAAAATATTTTTTTTTCCAAAGTAACTAAAAAAATATTTTTTTTTCCAAAGAAACTAAAAAAATATTTTTTTTCCCAAAGTAACTAAAAAAAAAAAAAATGTTTCCAAAGAAACTAAAAAAATATTTTTTTTTCCAAAGTAACTAAAAAAATATTTTTTTTTCCAAAGTAACTAAAAAAATATTTTTTTTTCCAAAGTAACTAAAAAAATATTTTTTTTTCCAAAGTAACTAAAAAAATATTTTTTTTTCCAAAGTAACTAAAAAAATATTTTTTTTTCCAAAGTAACTAAAAAAATATTTTTTTTTCCAAAGTAACTAAAAAAATATTTTTTTTTCCAAAGTAACTAAAAAAATATTTTTTTTTCCAAAGTAACTAAAAAAATATTTTTTTTTCCAAAGTAACTAAAAAAATATTTTTTTTTCCAAAGTAACTAAAAAAATATTTTTTTTTCCAAAGTAACTAAAAAAATATTTTTTTTTCCAAAGTAACTAAAAAAATATTTTTTTTTCCAAAGTAACTAAAAAAAAAAAAAAATTTCCAAAGTAACTAAAAAAAATATTTTTTTTCCAAAGTAACTAAAAAATTATTTTTTTTCCCAAAGTAACTAAAAAAATATTTTTTTTTCCAAAGTAACTAAAAAAATATTTTTTTTTCCAAAGTAACTAAAAAAATATTTTTTTTTCCAAAGTAACTAAAAAAATATATATTTTTTTCCAAAGTAACTAAAAAAATATTTTTTTTTCCAAAGAAACTAAAAAAATATTTTTTTTTCCAAATTAACTAAAAAAAATATTTTTTTTCCAAAGAAACTAAAAAAATATTTTTTTTTCCAAAGTAACTAAAAAAATATTTTTTTTCCCAAAGTAACTAAAAAAATATTTTTTTTTCCAAAGTAACTAAAAAAATATTTTTTTTTCCAAAGTAACTAAAAAAATATTTTTTTTTCCAAAGAAACTAAAAAAATATTTTTTTTCCAAAGTAACTAAAAAAATATTTTTTTTTCCAAAGAAACTAAAAAAATATTTTTTTTCCCAAAGTAACTAAAAAAAAAAAAAATGTTTCCAAAGAAACTAAAAAAATATTTTTTTTTCCAAAGTAACTAAAAAAATATTTTTTTTTCCAAAGTAACTAAAAAAATATTTTTTTTTCCAAAGAAACGAAAAAAATATTTTTTTTCCCAAAGTAACTAAAAAAAAAAAAAAAAATTCCAAAGAAACTAAAAAAAAAATTTTTTTTCCAAAGTAACTAAAAAAATATTTTTTTTTCCAAAGAAACTAAAAAAATATTTTTTTTTCCAAAGTAACTAAAAAATTTTTTTTTTTTCCAAAGTAACTAAAAAAATAAATTTTTTTCCAAAGTAACTAAAAAAATATTTTTTTTTCCAAAGAAACTAAAAAAAAATTTTTTTTTCCAAAGTAACTAAAAAATTTTTTTTTTTTCCAAAGTAACTAAAAAAATTATTTTTTTTCCAAAGTAACTAAAAAAATATTTTTTTTTCCAAAGTAACTAAAAAAATATTTTTTTTTCCAAAGTAACTAAAAAAATATTTTTTTTTCCAAAGTAATTAAAAAAATATTTTTTTTTCCAAAGTAACTAAAAAAATATTTTTTTTTCCAAAGTAACTAAAAAAATTTTTTTTTTTCCAAAGTAACTAAAAAATTTTTTTTTTTTCCAAAGAAACTAAAAAAATATTTTTTTTTCCAAAGTAACTAAAAAAATATTTTTTTTTTCCAAAGTAACTAAAAAATATTTTTTTTTCCAAAGTAACTAAAAAAAATATTTTTTTTCCAAAGTAACTAAAAAAATATTTTTTTTTCCAAAGTAACTAAAAAAATATTTTTTTTTCCAAAGTAACTAAAAAAATATTTTTTTTTCCAAAGTAACTAAAAAAATATTTTTTTTTCCAAAGTAACTAAAAAAATATTTTTTTTTCCAAAGTAACTAAAAAATTTTTTTTTTTTCCAAAGTAACTAAAAAAAAATTTTGTTTTCCAAAGAAACTAAAAAAAAAAATTTTTTTCCAAAGTAACTAAAAAAATTTTTTTTTTTCCAAAGTAACTAAAAAAATATATTTTTTTTCCAAAGTAACTAAAAAAATATTTTTTTTCCAAAGAAACTAAAAAAATATTTTTTTTTCCAAATTAACTAAAAAAAATATTTTTTTTCCAAAGAAACTAAAAAAATATTTTTTTTTCCAAAGTAACTAAAAAAATATTTTTTTTTCCAAAGTAACTAAAAAAATATTTTTTTTTCCAAAGTAACTAAAAAAATATTTTTTTTTCCAAAGTAACTAAAAAAATATTTTTTTTCCAAAGTAACTAAAAAAATATTTTTTTTCCAAAGTAACTAAAAAAATATTTTTTTTTCCAAAGTAACTAAAAAAATATTTTTTTTTCCAAAGTAACTAAAAAAATATTTTTTTTTCCAAAGTAACTAAAAAAATATTTTTTTTTCCAAAGTAACTAAAAAAATATTTTTTTTTCCAAAGTAACTAAAAAAATATTTTTTTTTCCAAAGTAACTAAAAAAATATTTTTTTTCCAAAGTAAATAAACAAATATTTTTTTTTCCAAAGTAACTAAAAAAATATTTTTTTTTCCAAAGTAACTAAAAAAATATTTTTTTTTCCAAAGTAACTAAAAAAATATTTTTTTTTCCAAAGAAACTAAAAAAATATTTTTTTTTCCAAAGTAACTAAAAAAAAATTTTTTTTTCCAAAGTAACTAAAAAAATATTTTTTTTTCCAAAGTAACTAAAAAAAATTTTTTTTTTCCAAAGAAACTAAAAAAAATTTTTTTTTTCCAAAGTAACTAAAAAAAATATTTTTTTCCCAAAGTAACTAAAAAAATATTTTTTTTTCCAAAGTAACTAAAAAAATATTTTTTTTTCCAAAGTAACTAAAAAAATATTTTTTTTTCCAAAGTAACTAAAAAAATATTTTTTTTTCCAAAGAAACTAAAAAAATATTTTTTTTTCCAAAGTAACTAAAAAAAATTTTTTTTTTCCAAAGTAACTAAAAAAATATATTTTTTTTCCAAAGTAACTAAAAAAATATTTTTTTTCCAAAGAAACTAAAAAAATATTTTTTTTTCCAAATTAACTAAAAAAAATATTTTTTTTCCAAAGAAACTAAAAAAATATTTTTTTTTCCAAAGTAACTAAAAAAATATTTTTTTTTCCAAAGTAACTAAAAAAATATTTTTTTTTCCAAAGTAACTAAAAAAATATTTTTTTTTCCAAAGTAACTAAAAAAATATTTTTTTTCCAAAGTAACTAAAAAAATATTTTTTTCCCAAAGTAACTAAAAAAATATTTTTTTTTCCAAAGTAACTAAAAAAATATTTTTTTTTCCAAAGTAACTAAAAAAAATTTTTTTTTTCCAAAGTAACTAAAAAAATATTTTTTTTTCCAAAGTAACTAAAAAAATATTTTTTTTTCCAAAGTAACTAAAAAAATATTTTTTTTTCCAAAGAAACTAAAAAAATATATTTTTTTCCAAAGTAACTAAAAAAATATTTTTTTTTCCAAAGTAACTAAAAAAATATTTTTTTTTCCAAAGTAACTAAAAAAATATTTTTTTTCCGAAAGAAACTAAAAATTTTTTTTTTTTCCCAAAGTAACTAAAACAATTTTTTTTTTCCAAAGAAACTAAAAAAATATTTTTTTTTCCAAAGTAACTAAAAAAATATTTTTTTTTCCAAAGTAACTAAAAAAATATTTTTTTTTCCAAAGTAACTAAAAAAATATTTTTTTTTCCAAAGTAACTAAAAAAATATTTTTTTTTCCAAAGTAACTAAAAAAATATTTTTTTTTCCAAAGTAACTAAAAAAATATTTTTTTTTCCAAAATAACTAAAAAAATGTTTTTTTTTCCAAAGTAACTAAAAAAATATTTTTTTTCCAAAGTAACTAAAAAAATATTTTTTTTTCCAAAGTAACTAAAAAAATATTTTTTTTTCCAAAGTAACTAAAAAAATATTTTTTTTTCCAAAGTAACTAAAAAAATATTTTTTTTTCCAAAGAAACTAAAAAAATATTTTTTTTTCCAAAGTAACTAAAAAAAAAATTTTTTTTCCAAAGTAACTAAAAAAATATTTTTTTTTCCAAAGTAACTAAAAAAATATTTTTTTTCCAAAGAAACTAAAAAAATATTTTTTTTTCCAAAGTAACTAAAAAAATTTTTTTTTTTCCAAAGAAACTAAAAAAATATTTTTTTTTTCCAAAGTAACTAAAAAAAATTTTTTTTTTCCAAAGTAACTAAAAAAATATTTTTTTTTCCAAAGAAACTAAAAAAAAAATTTTTTTTCCAAAGTAACTAAAAAAAATTTTTTTTTTCCAAAGTAACTAAAAAATTATTTTTTTTCCCAAAGTAACTAAAAAAATATTTTTTTTTCCAAAGTAACCAAAAAAATATTTTTTTTCCAAAGTAACTAAAAAAATATTTTTTTTTCCAAAGTAACTAAAAAAATTTTTTTTTTTCCAAAGTAACTAAAAAAATATTTTTTTTTCCAAAGTAACTTAAAAAAAAATTTTTTTTTCCAAAGTAACTAAAAAAATATTTTTTTTTCCAAAGTAACTAAAAAAATATATTTTTTTCCAAAGTAACTAAAAAAATATATTTTTTTTCCAAAGTAACTAAAAAAATATTTTTTTTTCCAAAGAAACTAAAAAAATATTTTTTTTTCCAAATTAACTAAAAAAAATATTTTTTTTCCAAAGAAACTAAAAAAATATTTTTTTTTCCAAAGTAACTAAAAAAATATTTTTTTTTCCAAAGTAACTAAAAAAATATTTTTTTTCCCAAAGTAACTAAAAAAATATTTTTTTTCCAAAGTAACTAAAAAAATATTTTTTTTTCCAAAGTAACTAAAAAAATATTTTTTTTTCCAAAGTAACTAAAAAAATATTTTTTTTTCCAAAGTAACTAAAAAAATATTTTTTTTCCAAAGTAAATAAACAAATATTTTTTTTTCCAAAGTAACTAAAAAAATATTTTTTTTTCCAAAGTAACTAAAAAAATATTTTTTTTTCCAAAGTAACTAAAAAAATATTTTTTTTTCCAAAGAAACTAAAAAAATATTTTTTTTTCCAAAGTAACTAAAAAAATTTTTTTTTTTCCAAAGTAACTAAAAAAATATTTTTTTTTCCAAAGTAACTAAAAAAATATTTTTTTTTCCAAAGAAACTAAAAAAATATTTTTTTTTCCAAAGTAACTAAAAAAAATATTTTTTTTCCAAAGTAACTAAAAAAATATTTTTTTTTCCAAAGAAACTAAAAAATATTTTTTTTTCCAAAGTAACTAAAAAATATTTTTTTTTTCCAAAGTAACTAAAAAATTATTTTTTTCCCAAAGTAACTAAAAAATATTTTTTTTTCCAAAGTAACTAAAAAAATATTTTTTTTTCCAAAGTAACTAAAAAAATATATTTTTTTCCAAAGAAACTAAAAAAAAATTTTTTTTTCCAAAGTAACTAAAAAAATTATTTTTTTTCCAAAGTAACTAAAAAAATAAATTTTTTTCCAAAGTAACTAAAAAAATATTTTTTTTTCCAAAGAAACTAAAAAAAATTTTTTTTTTCCAAAGTAACTAAAAATTTTTTTTTTTCCAAAGTAACTAAAAAAATTATTTTTTTTCCAAAGTAACTAAAAAAATATTTTTTTTTCCAAAGTAACTAAAAAAAATTTTTTTTTTCCAAAGTAACTAAAAAAATATTTTTTTTCCAAAGTAATTAAAAAAATAATTTTTTTTCCAAAGTAACTAAAAAAATATTTTTTTTTCCAAAGTAACTAAAAAAAATTTTTTTTTTCCAAAGTAACTAAAATTTTTTTTTTTTTTCCAAAGAAACTAAAAAAATATTTTTTTTTCCAAAGTAACTAAAAAAATATTTTTTTTTTCCAAAGTAACTAAAAAATATTTTTTTTTCCAAAGTAACTAAAAAAATTATTTTTTTTCCAAAGTAACTAAAAAAATATTTTTTTTTCCAAAGTAACTAAAAAAATATTTTTTTTTCCAAAGTAACTAAAAAAATATTTTTTTTTCCAAAGTAACTAAAAAAATATTTTTTTTTCCAAAGTAACTAAAAAAATTTTTTTTTTCCAAAGAAACTAAAAAAATATTTTTTTTTCCAAAGTAACTAAAAAAAATTTTTTTTTTCCAAAGTAACTAAAAAAATATATTTTTTTTCCAAAGTAACTAAAAAAATATTTTTTTTCCAAAGAAACTAAAAAAATATTTTTTTTTCCAAATTAACTAAAAAAAATATTTTTTTTCCAAAGAAACTAAAAAAATATTTTTTTTTCCAAAGTAACTAAAAAAATATTTTTTTTTCCAAAGTAACTAAAAAAATATTTTTTTTTCCAAAGTAACTAAAAAAATATTTTTTTTTCCAAAGTAACTAAAAAAATATTTTTTTTCCAAAGTAACTAAAAAAATATTTTTTTTTCCAAAGTAACTAAAAAAATATTTTTTTTCCAAAGTAACTAAAAAAATATTTTTTTTTCCAAAGTAACTAAAAAAATATTTTTTTTCCAAAGTAACTAAAAAAATATTTTTTTTTCCAAAGTAACTAAAAAAATATTTTTTTTTCCAAAGTAACTAAAAAAATATTTTTTTTTCCAAAGTAACTAAAAAAATATTTTTTTTCCAAAGTAAATAAACAAATATTTTTTTTTCCAAAGTAACTAAAAAAATATTTTTTTTCCAAAGTAACTAAAAAAATATTTTTTTTTCCAAAGTAACTAAAAAAATATTTTTTTTTCCAAAGAAACTAAAAAAATATTTTTTTTTCCAAAGTAACTAAAAAAAAATTTTTTTTTCCAAAGTAACTAAAAAAATATTTTTTTTTCCAAAGTAACTAAAAAAATTTTTTTTTTCCAAAGAAACTAAAAAAATATTTTTTTTTCCAAAGTAACTAAAAAAATATTTTTTTTTCCAAAGAAACTAAAAAAATATTTTTTTTTCCAAAGTAACTAAAAAAAATTTTTTTTTTCCAAAGTAACTAAAAAAATATATTTTTTTTCCAAAGTAACTAAAAAAATATTTTTTTTCCAAAGAAACTAAAAAATATTTTTTTTTCCAAATTAACTAAAAAAAATATTTTTTTTCCAAAGAAACTAAAAAAATATTTTTTTTTCCAAAGTAACTAAAAAAATATTTTTTTTTCCAAAGTAACTAAAAAAATATTTTTTTTTCCAAAGTAACTAAAAAAATATTTTTTTTTTCCAAAGTAACTAAAAAAATATTTTTTTTTCCAAAGTAACTAAAAAATATTTTTTTCCCAAAGTAACTAAAAAAATATTTTTTTTTCCAAAGTAACTAAAAAAATATTTTTTTTTCCAAAGTAACTAAAAAAAATTTTTTTTTCCAAAGTAACTAAAAAAAAAAATTTTTTTTCCAAAGTAACTAAAAAAATATTTTTTTTTCCAAAGTAACTAAAAAAATATTTTTTTTTCCAAAGTAACTAAAAAAATATTTTTTTTTCCAAAGAAACTAAAAAAAAATATTTTTTTCCAAAGTAACTAAAAAAATATTTTTTTTTCCAAAGTAACTAAAAAAATATTTTTTTTTCCAAAGTAACTAAAAAAATATTTTTTTTCCCAAAGAAACTAAAAAAAATGTTTTTTTCCCAAAGTAACTAAAACAATTTTTTTTTCCAAAGAAACTAAAAAATATTTTTTTTTCCAAAGTAACTAAAAAAATATTTTTTTTTCCAAAGTAACTAAAAAATATTTTTTTTTCCAAAGTAACTAAAAAAATATTTTTTTTTCCAAAGTAACTAAAAAAATATTTTTTTTTCCAAAGTAACTAAAAAAATATTTTTTTTTCCAAAGTAACTAAAAAAATATTTTTTTTTCCAAAATAACTAAAAAAATGTTTTTTTTTTCCAAAGTAACTAAAAAAATATTTTTTTTCCAAAGTAACTAAAAAAATATTTTTTTTTCCAAAGTAACTAAAAAAATATTTTTTTTTCCAAAGTAACTAAAAAAATATTTTTTTTTCCAAAGTAACTAAAAAAATATTTTTTTTTCCAAAGAAACTAAAAAAATATTTTTTTTTCCAAAGTAACTAAAAAAATATTTTTTTTTCCAAAGTAACTAAAAAAATATTTTTTTTTCCAAAGTAACTAAAAAAATATTTTTTTTCCAAAGAAACTAAAAAAATATTTTTTTTTCCAAAGTAACTAAAAAAAATTTTTTTTTTCCAAAGAAACTAAAAAAATTTTTTTTTCCCCAAAGTAACTAAAAAAATATTTTTTTTTCCAAAGTAACCAAAAAAATATTTTTTTTTCCAAAGTAACTAAAAAAATATTTTTTTTTCCAAAGTAACTAAAAAAAATTTTTTTTTTCCAAAGTAACTAAACAAATATTTTTTTTTCCAAAGTAACTTAAAAAAAAAAAAATTTTTCCAAAGTAACTAAAAAAATATATTTTTTTTCCAAAGTAACTAAAAAAATATTTTTTTTTCCAAAGTAACTAAAAAAATATATTTTTTTTCCAAAGTAACTAAAAAAATATTTTTTTTTCCAAAGAAACTAAAAAAATATTTTTTTTTCCAAATTAACTAAAAAAAATATTTTTTTTCCAAAGAAACTAAAAAAATATTTTTTTTTCCAAAGTAACTAAAAAAATATTTTTTTTTCCAAAGTAACTAAAGAAATATTTTTTTTTCCAAAGTAACTAAAAAAATATTTTTTTTCCAAAGTAACTAAAAAAATATTTTTTTTTCCAAAGTAACTAAAAAAATATTTTTTTTTCCAAAGTAACTAAAAAAATATTTTTTTTTCCAAAGTAAATAAACAAATATTTTTTTTTCCAAAGTAACTAAAAAAATATTTTTTTTTCCAAAGTAACTAAAAAAATATTTTTTTTTCCAAAGTAACTAAAAAAATATTTTTTTTTCCAAAGAAACTAAAAAAATATTTTTTTTTCCAAAGTAACTAAAAAAAATTTTTTTTTTCCAAAGTAACTAAAAAAATATTTTTTTTTCCAAAGTAACTAAAAAAATATTTTTTTTTCCAAAGAAACTAAAAAAATATTTTTTTTTCCAAAGTAACTAAAAAAAATATTTTTTTTCCAAAGTAACTAAAAAAATATTTTTTTTTCCAAAGAAACTAAAAAAATATTTTTTTTTCCAAAGTAACTAAAAAATATTTTTTTTTCCCAAAGTAACTAAAAAATTATTTTTTTCCCAAAGTAACTAAAAAAATATTTTTTTTTCCAAAGTAACTAAAAAAATATTTTTTTTTCCAAAGTAACTAAAAAAAAATTTTTTTTTCCAAAGTAACTAAAAAAATATTTTTTTTTCCAAAGTAACTAAAAAAATATTTTTTTCCCAAAGTAACTAAAAAAATATTTTTTTTTCCAAAGTAACTAAAAAAATATTTTTTTTTCCAAAGTAACTAAAAAAATATTTTTTTTTCCAAAGTAACTAAAAAAATATTTTTTTTTCCAAAGAAACTAAAAAAATATTTTTTTTTCCAAAGTAACTAAAAACAATTTTTTTTTTCCAAAGTAACTAAAAAAATATATTTTTTTTCCAAAGTAACTAAAAAAATATTTTTTTTCCAAAGAAACTAAAAAAATATTTTTTTTTCCAAATTAACTAAAAAAAATATTTTTTTTCCAAAGAAACTAAAAAAATATTTTTTTTTCCAAAGTAACTAAAAAAATATTTTTTTTTCCAAAGTAACTAAAAAAATATTTTTTTTTCCAAAGTAACTAAAAAAATATTTTTTTTCCAAAGTAACTAAAAAAATATTTTTTTTTCCAAAGTAACTAAAAAAATATTTTTTTCCCAAAGTAACTAAAAAAATATTTTTTTTTCCAAAGTAACTAAAAAAATATTTTTTTTTCCAAAGTAACTAAAAAAATATTTTTTTTTCCAAAGTAACTAAAAAAATATTTTTTTTCCAAAGAAACTAAAAAAATATTTTTTTTTCCAAAGTAACTAAAAAAATTTTTTTTTTCCAAAGAAACTAAAAAAATATTTTTTTTTTCCAAAGTAACTAAAAAAAAATTTTTTTTTCCAAAGTAACTAAAAAAATATTTTTTTTTCCAAAGAAACTAAAAAAAAATTTTTTTTCCAAAGTAACTAAAAAAAATTTTTTTTTTCCAAAGTAACTAAAAAATTATTTTTTTTCCCAAAGTAACTAAAAAAATATTTTTTTTTCCAAAGTAACCAAAAAAATATTTTTTTTTCCAAAGTAACTAAAAAAATATTTTTTTTTCCAAAGTAACTAAAAAAATTTTTTTTTTTCCAAAGTAACTAAAAAAATATTTTTTTTTCCAAAGTAACTTAAAAAAATTTTTTTTTTTCCAAAGTAACTAAAAAAATATTTTTTTTTCCAAAGTAACTAAAAAAATATATTTTTTTCCAAAGAAACTAAAAAAATATTTTTTTTTCCAAAGTAACTAAAAAATATTTTTTTTTTCCAAAGTAACTAAAAAATTATTTTTTTCCCAAAGTAACTAAAAAAATATTTTTTTTTCCAAAGTAACTAAAAAAATATTTTTTTTTCCAAAGTAACTAAAAAAAATTTTTTTTTTCCAAAGTAACTAAAAAAATATTTTTTTTTCCAAAGTAACTAAAAAAATATTTTTTTCCCAAAGTAACTAAAAAAATATTTTTTTTTCCAAAGTAACTAAAAAAATATTTTTTTTTCCAAAGTAACTAAAAAAATATTTTTTTTTCCAAAGTAACTAAAAAAATATTTTTTTTTCCAAAGAAACTAAAAAAATATTTTTTTTTCCAAAGTAACTAAAAAAAATTTTTTTTTTCCAAAGTAACTAAAAAAATATATTTTTTTTCCAAAGTAACTAAAAAAATATTTTTTTTCCAAAGAAACTAAAAAAATATTTTTTTTTCCAAATTAACTAAAAAAAATATTTTTTTTCCAAAGAAACTAAAAAAATATTTTTTTTTCCAAAGTAACTAAAAAAATATTTTTTTTTCCAAAGTAACTAAAAAAATATTTTTTTTTCCAAAGTAACTAAAAAAATATTTTTTTTTCCAAAGTAACTAAAAAAATTTTTTTTTTTCCAAAGAAACTAAAAAAATATTTTTTTTTCCAAAGTAACTAAAAAAAATTTTTTTTTTCCAAAGTAACTAAAAAAATATATTTTTTTTCCAAAGTAACTAAAAAAATATTTTTTTTCCAAAGAAACTAAAAAAATATTTTTTTTTCCAAATTAACTAAAAAAAATATTTTTTTTCCAAAGAAACTAAAAAAATATTTTTTTTTCCAAAGTAACTAAAAAAATATTTTTTTTTCCAAAGTAACTAAAAAAATATTTTTTTTTCCAAAGTAACTAAAAAAATATTTTTTTTTCCAAAGTAACTAAAAAAATATTTTTTTTTCCAAAGTAACTAAAAAAATATTTTTTTTTCCAAAGTAACTAAAAAAATATTTTTTTTTCCAAAATAACTAAAAAAATGTTTTTTTTTCCAAAGTAACTAAAAAAATATTTTTTTTCCAAAGTAACTAAAAAAATATTTTTTTTTCCAAAGTAACTAAAAAAATATTTTTTTTTCCAAAGTAACTAAAAAAATATTTTTTTCCCAAAGTAACTAAAAAAATATTTTTTTTTCCAAAGTAACTAAAAAAATATTTTTTTTTCCAAAGTAACTAAAAAAAATATTTTTTTTCCAAAGTAACTAAAAAAAAAAATTTTTTTCCAAAGTAACTAAAAAAATATTTTTTTTTCCAAAGTAACTAAAAAAATATTTTTTTTTCCAAAGTAACTAAAAAAATATTTTTTTTTCCAAAGAAACTAAAAAAAAATATTTTTTTCCAAAGTAACTAAAAAAATATTTTTTTTTCCAAAGTAACTAAAAAAATATTTTTTTTTCCAAAGTAACTAAAAAAATATTTTTTTTCCCAAAGAAACTAAAAAAATGTTTTTTTCCCAAAGTAACTAAAACAATTTTTTTTTCCAAAGAAACTAAAAAAATATTTTTTTTTCCAAAGTAACTAAAAAAATATTTTTTTTTCCAAAGTAACTAAAAAAATATTTTTTTTTCCAAAGTAACTAAAAAAATATTTTTTTTCCAAAGAAACTAAAAAAATATTTTTTTTTCCAAAGTAACTAAAAAAATTTTTTTTTTTCCAAAGAAACTAAAAAAAATTTTTTTTTCCAAAGAAACTAAAAAAATATTTTTTTTTCCAAAGTAACTAAAAAATATTTTTTTTTTCCAAAGTAACTAAAAAAATATTTTTTTTCCCAAAGTAACTAAAAAAATATTTTTTTTTCCAAAGTAACTAAAAAAATATTTTTTTTTCCAAAGTAACTAAAAAAAATTTTTTTTTTCCAAAGTAACTAAAAAAATATTTTTTTTTCCAAAGTAACTAAAAAAATATTTTTTTCCCAAAGTAACTAAAAAAATATTTTTTTTTCCAAAGTAACTAAAAAAATATTTTTTTTTCCAAAGTAACTAAAAAAATATTTTTTTTTCCAAAGTAACTAAAAAAATATTTTTTTTTCCAAAGAAACTAAAAAAATATTTTTTTTTCCAAAGTAACTAAAAAAAATTTTTTTTTTCCAAAGTAACTAAAAAAATATATATTTTTTCCAAAGTAACTAAAAAAATATTTTTTTTCCAAAGAAACTAAAAAAATATTTTTTTTTCCAAATTAACTAAAAAAAATATTTTTTTTCCAAAGAAACTAAAAAAATATTTTTTTTTCCAAAGTAACTAAAAAAATATTTTTTTTTCCAAAGTAACTAAAAAAATATTTTTTTTTCCAAAGTAACTAAAAAAATATTTTTTTTTCCAAAGTAACTAAAAAAATATTTTTTTTTCCAAAGTAACTAAAAAAATATTTTTTTCCCAAAGTAACTAAAAAAATATTTTTTTTTCCAAAGTAACTAAAAAAATATTTTTTTTTCCAAAGTAACTAAAAAAATTTTTTTTTTCCAAAGTAACTAAAAAAAAAAATTTTTTTCCAAAGTAACTAAAAAAATATTTTTTTTTCCAAAGTAACTAAAAAAATATTTTTTTTTCCAAAGTAACTAAAAAAATATTTTTTTTTCCAAAGAAACTAAAAAAAAATATTTTTTTCCAAAGTAACTAAAAAAATATTTTTTTTTCCAAAGTAACTAAAAAAATATTTTTTTTTCCAAAGTAACTAAAAAAATATTTTTTTTCCCAAAGAAACTAAAAAAAATGTTTTTTTCCCAAAGTAACTAAAACAATTTTTTTTTCCAAAGAAACTAAAAAAATATTTTTTTTTCCAAAGTAACTAAAAAAATATTTTTTTTTCCAAAGTAACTAAAAAAATATTTTTTTTTCCAAAGTAACTAAAAAAATATTTTTTTTTCCAAAGTAACTAAAAAAATATTTTTTTTTCCAAAGTAACTAAAAAAATATTTTTTTTTTCCAAAGTAACTAAAAAAATATTTTTTTTTCCAAAATAACTAAAAAAATGTTTTTTTTTCCAAAGTAACTAAAAAAATATTTTTTTTCCAAAGTAACTAAAAAAATATTTTTTTTTCCAAAGTAACTAAAAAAATATTTTTTTTTCCAAAGTAACTAAAAAAATATTTTTTTTTCCAAAGTAACTAAAAAAATATTTTTTTTTCCAAAGAAACTAAAAAAATATTTTTTTTTCCAAAGTAACTAAAAAAAATATTTTTTTTTCCAAAGTAACTAAAAAAAAATTTTTTTTTCCAAAGTAACTAAAAAAAAATTTTTTTTCCAAAGAAACTAAAAAAATATTTTTTTTTCCAAAGTAACTAAAAAAAATTTTTTTTTTCCAAAGAAACTAAAAAAAAATTTTTTTTCCCAAAGTAACTAAAAAAATATTTTTTTTTCCAAAGTAACCAAAAAAATATTTTTTTTTCCAAAGTAACTAAAAAAATATTTTTTTTTCCAAAGTAACTAAAAAAAATTTTTTTTTTCCAAAGTAACTAAACAAATATTTTTTTTTCCAAAGTAACTTAAAAAAAAAAAAATTTTTCCAAAGTAACTAAAAAAATATTTTTTTTTTCCAAAGTAACTAAAAAAATATTTTTTTTTCCAAAGTAACTAAAAAAATATTTTTTTTTCCAAAGTAACTAAAAAAATATTTTTTTTTCCAAAGAAACTAAAAAAATATTTTTTTTTCCAAATTAACTAAAAAAAATATTTTTTTTCCAAAGAAACTAAAAAAATATTTTTTTTTCCAAAGTAACTAAAAAAATATTTTTTTTTCCAAAGTAACTAAAGAAATATTTTTTTTTCCAAAGTAACTAAAAAAATATTTTTTTTCCAAAGTAACTAAAAAAATATATTTTTTTCCAAAGTAACTAAAAAAATATTTTTTTTTCCAAAGTAACTAAAAAAATATTTTTTTTTCCAAAGTAAATAAACAAATATTTTTTTTTCCAAAGTAACTAAAAAAATATTTTTTTTTCCAAAGTAACTAAAAAAATATTTTTTTTTCCAAAGTAACTAAAAAAATATTTTTTTTTCCAAAGAAACTAAAAAAATATTTTTTTTTCCAAAGTAACTAAAAAAAATTTTTTTTTTTCCAAAGTAACTAAAAAAATATTTTTTTTTCCAAAGTAACTAAAAAAATATTTTTTTTTCCAAAGAAACTAAAAAAATATTTTTTTTTCCAAAGTAACTAAAAAAAATATTTTTTTTCCAAAGTAACTAAAAAAATATTTTTTTTTCCAAAGAAACTAAAAAAATATTTTTTTTTCCAAAGTAACTAAAAAATATTTTTTTTTCCCAAAGTAACTAAAAAATTATTTTTTTCCCAAAGTAACTAAAAAAATATTTTTTTTTCCAAAGTAACTAAAAAAATATTTTTTTTTCCAAAGTAACTAAAAAAAATTTTTTTTTTCCAAAGTAACTAAAAAAATATTTTTTTTTCCAAAGTAACTAAAAAAATATTTTTTTCCCAAAGTAACTAAAAAAATATTTTTTTTTCCAAAGTAACTAAAAAAATATTTTTTTTTCCAAAGTAACTAAAAAAATATTTTTTTTTCCAAAGTAACTAAAAAAATATTTTTTTTTCCAAAGAAACTAAAAAAATATTTTTTTTTCCAAAGTAACTAAAAACAATTTTTTTTTTCCAAAGTAACTAAAAAAATATATTTTTTTTCCAAAGTAACTAAAAAAATATTTTTTTTTCCAAAGTAACTAAAAAAATATTTTTTTTTCCAAAGTAACTAAAAAAATATTTTTTTTTCCAAAGAAACTAAAAAAAAATATTTTTTTCCAAAGTAACTAAAAAAATATTTTTTTTTCCAAAGTAACTAAAAAAATATTTTTTTTTCCAAAGTAACTAAAAAAATATTTTTTTTCCCAAAGAAACTAAAAAAAATGTTTTTTTCCCAAAGTAACTAAAACAATTTTTTTTTCCAAAGAAACTAAAAAAATATTTTTTTTTCCAAAGTAACTAAAAAAATATTTTTTTTTCCAAAGTAACTAAAAAAATATTTTTTTTTCCAAAGTAACTAAAAAAATATTTTTTTTCCAAAGAAACTAAAAAAATATTTTTTTTTCCAAAGTAACTAAAAAAATTTTTTTTTTTCCAAAGAAACTAAAAAAAATTTTTTTTTCCAAAGAAACTAAAAAAATATTTTTTTTTCCAAAGTAACTAAAAAATATTTTTTTTTTCCAAAGTAACTAAAAAAATATTTTTTTTCCCAAAGTAACTAAAAAAATATTTTTTTTCCAAAGTAACTAAAAAAATATTTTTTTTTCCAAAGTAACTAAAAAAAATTTTTTTTTTCCAAAGTAACTAAAAAAATATTTTTTTTTCCAAAGTAACTAAAAAAATATTTTTTTCCCAAAGTAACTAAAAAAATATTTTTTTTTCCAAAGTAACTAAAAAAATTTTTTTTTTTCCAAAGTAACTAAAAAAATATTTTTTTTTCCAAAGTAACTAAAAAAATATTTTTTTTTCCAAAGAAACTAAAAAAATATTTTTTTTTCCAAAGTAACTAAAAAAAATTTTTTTTTTCCAAAGTAACTAAAAAAATATATTTTTTTTCCAAAGTAACTAAAAAAATATTTTTTTTCCAAAGAAACTAAAAAAATATTTTTTTTTCCAAATTAACTAAAAAAAATATTTTTTTTCCAAAGAAACTAAAAAAATATTTTTTTTTCCAAAGTAACTAAAAAAATATTTTTTTTTCCAAAGTAACTAAAAAAATATTTTTTTTTCCAAAGTAACTAAAAAAATATTTTTTTTTCCAAAGTAACTAAAAAAATATTTTTTTTTCCAAAGTAACTAAAAAAATATTTTTTTCCCAAAGTAACTAAAAAAATATTTTTTTTTCCAAAGTAACTAAAAAAATATTTTTTTTTCCAAAGTAACTAAAAAATTTTTTTTTTTCCAAAGTAACTAAAAAAAAATTTTTTTTTCCAAAGTAACTAAAAAAATATTTTTTTTTCCAAAGTAACTAAAAAAATATTTTTTTTTCCAAAGTAACTAAAAAAATATTTTTTTTTCCAAAGAAACTAAAAAAAAATATTTTTTTCCAAAGTAACTAAAAAAATATTTTTTTTTCCAAAGTAACTAAAAAAATATTTTTTTTTCCAAAGTAACTAAAAAAATATTTTTTTTCCCAAAGAAACTAAAAAAAATGTTTTTTTCCCAAAGTAACTAAAACAATTTTTTTTTCCAAAGAAACTAAAAAAATATTTTTTTTTCCAAAGTAACTAAAAAAATATTTTTTTTTCCAAAGTAACTAAAAAAATATTTTTTTTTCCAAAGTAACTAAAAAAATATTTTTTTTTCCAAAGTAACTAAAAAAATATTTTTTTTTCCAAAGTAACTAAAAAAATATTTTTTTTTCCAAAGTAACTAAAAAAATATTTTTTTTTCCAAAATAACTAAAAAAATGTTTTTTTTTCCAAAGTAACTAAAAAAATATTTTTTTTCCAAAGTAACTAAAAAAATATTTTTTTTTCCAAAGTAACTAAAAAAATATTTTTTTTTCCAAAGTAACTAAAAAAATATTTTTTTTTCCAAAGTAACTAAAAAAATATTTTTTTTTCCAAAGAAACTAAAAAAATATTTTTTTTTCCAAAGTAACTAAAAAAAATATTTTTTTTTCCAAAGTAACTAAAAAAAAAATTTTTTTTCCAAAGTAACTAAAAAAAAAATTTTTTTCCAAAGAAACTAAAAAAATATTTTTTTTTCCAAAGTAACTAAAAAAAATTTTTTTTTTCCAAAGAAACTAAAAAAAAATTTTTTTTCCCAAAGTAACTAAAAAAATATTTTTTTTTCCAAAGTAACCAAAAAAATATTTTTTTTTCCAAAGTAACTAAAAAAATATTTTTTTTTCCAAAGTAACTAAAAAAAATTTTTTTTTTCCAAAGTAACTAAACAAATATTTTTTTTTCCAAAGTAACTTAAAAAAAAAAAATTTTTTCCAAAGTAACTAAAAAAATATATTTTTTTTCCAAAGTAACTAAAAAAATATTTTTTTTTCCAAAGTAACTAAAAAAATATTTTTTTTTCCAAAGTAACTAAAAAAATATTTTTTTTTCCAAAGAAACTAAAAAAATATTTTTTTTTCCAAATTAACTAAAAAAAATATTTTTTTTCCAAAGAAACTAAAAAAATATTTTTTTTTCCAAAGTAACTAAAAAAATATTTTTTTTTCCAAAGTAACTAAAGAAATATTTTTTTTTCCAAAGTAACTAAAAAAATATTTTTTTTCCAAAGTAACTAAAAAAATATTTTTTTTTCCAAAGTAACTAAAAAAATATTTTTTTTTCCAAAGTAACTAAAAAAATATTTTTTTTTCCAAAGTAAATAAACAAATATTTTTTTTTCCAAAGTAACTAAAAAAATATTTTTTTTTCCAAAGTAACTAAAAAAATATTTTTTTTTCCAAAGTAACTAAAAAAATATTTTTTTTTCCAAAGAAACTAAAAAAATATTTTTTTTTCCAAAGTAACTAAAAAAAATTTTTTTTTTCCAAAGTAACTAAAAAAATATTTTTTTTTCCAAAGTAACTAAAAAAATATTTTTTTTTCCAAAGAAACTAAAAAAATATTTTTTTTTCCAAAGTAACTAAAAAAAATATTTTTTTTCCAAAGTAACTAAAAAAATATTTTTTTTTCCAAAGAAACTAAAAAAATATTTTTTTTTCCAAAGTAACTAAAAAATATTTTTTTTTCCCAAAGTAACTAAAAAATTATTTTTTTCCCAAAGTAACTAAAAAAATATTTTTTTTTCCAAAGTAACTAAAAAAATATTTTTTTTTCCAAAGTAACTAAAAAAAATTTTTTTTTTCCAAAGTAACTAAAAAAATATTTTTTTTTCCAAAGTAACTAAAAAAATATTTTTTTCCCAAAGTAACTAAAAAAATATTTTTTTTTCCAAAGTAACTAAAAAAATATTTTTTTTTCCAAAGTAACTAAAAAAATATTTTTTTTTCCAAAGTAACTAAAAAAATATTTTTTTTTCCAAAGAAACTAAAAAAATATTTTTTTTTCCAAAGTAACTAAAAACAATTTTTTTTTTCCAAAGTAACTAAAAAAATATATTTTTTTTCCAAAGTAACTAAAAAAATATTTTTTTTCCAAAGAAACTAAAAAAATATTTTTTTTTCCAAATTAACTAAAAAAAATATTTTTTTTCCAAAGAAACTAAAAAAATATTTTTTTTTCCAAAGTAACTAAAAAAATATTTTTTTTTCCAAAGTAACTAAAAAAATATTTTTTTTTCCAAAGTAACTAAAAAAATATTTTTTTTTCCAAAGTAACTAAAAAAATATTTTTTTTTCCAAAGTAACTAAAAAAATATTTTTTTCCCAAAGTAACTAAAAAAATATTTTTTTTTCCAAAGTAACTAAAAAAATATTTTTTTTTCCAAAGTAACTAAAAAAATATTTTTTTTTCCAAAGTAACTAAAAAAATATTTTTTTTCCAAAGAAACTAAAAAAATATTTTTTTTTCCAAAGTAACTAAAAAAATTTTTTTTTTCCAAAGAAACTAAAAAAATATTTTTTTTTTCCAAAGTAACTAAAAAAAAATTTTTTTTTCCAAAGTAACTAAAAAAATATTTTTTTTTCCAAAGAAACTAAAAAAAAATTTTTTTTCCAAAGTAACTAAAAAAAATTTTTTTTTTCCAAAGTAACTAAAAAATTATTTTTTTTCCCAAAGTAACTAAAAAAATATTTTTTTTTCCAAAGTAACCAAAAAAATATTTTTTTTTCCAAAGTAACTAAAAAAATATTTTTTTTTCCAAAGTAACTAAAAAAAATTTTTTTTTTCCAAAGTAACTAAAAAAATTTTTTTTTTTCCAAAGTAACTTAAAAAAAAATTTTTTTTTCCAAAGTAACTAAAAAAATATTTTTTTTTCCAAAGTAACTAAAAAAATATATTTTTTTCCAAAGAAACTAAAAAAATATTTTTTTTTCCAAAGTAACTAAAAAATATTTTTTTTTTCCAAAGTAACTAAAAAATTATTTTTTTCCCAAAGTAACTAAAAAAATATTTTTTTTTCCAAAGTAACTAAAAAAATATTTTTTTTTCCAAAGTAACTAAAAAAAATTTTTTTTTTCCAAAGTAACTAAAAAAATATTTTTTTTTCCAAAGTAACTAAAAAAATATTTTTTTCCCAAAGTAACTAAAAAAATATTTTTTTTTCCAAAGTAACTAAAAAAATATTTTTTTTTCCAAAGTAACTAAAAAAATATTTTTTTTTCCAAAGTAACTAAAAAAATATTTTTTTTTCCAAAGAAACTAAAAAAATATTTTTTTTTCCAAAGTAACTAAAAAAAATTTTTTTTTTCCAAAGTAACTAAAAAAATATATTTTTTTTCCAAAGTAACTAAAAAAATATTTTTTTTCCAAAGAAACTAAAAACATATTTTTTTTTCCAAATTAACTAAAAAAAATATTTTTTTTCCAAAGAAACTAAAAAAATATTTTTTTTTCCAAAGTAACTAAAAAAATATTTTTTTTTCCAAAGTAACTAAAAAAATATTTTTTTTTCCAAAGTAACTAAAAAAATATTTTTTTTTCCAAAGTAACTAAAAAAATTTTTTTTTTTCCAAAGAAACTAAAAAAATATTTTTTTTTCCAAAGTAACTAAAAAAAATTTTTTTTTTCCAAAGTAACTAAAAAAATATATTTTTTTTCCAAAGTAACTAAAAAAATATTTTTTTTCCAAAGAAACTAAAAAAATATTTTTTTTTCCAAATTAACTAAAAAAAATATTTTTTTTCCAAAGAAACTAAAAAAATATTTTTTTTTCCAAAGTAACTAAAAAAATATTTTTTTTTCCAAAGAAACTAAAAAAATATTTTTTTTTCCAAAGTAACTAAAAAAATTTTTTTTTTTCCAAAGAAACTAAAAAAAATTTTTTTTTCCAAAGAAACTAAAAAAATATTTTTTTTTCCAAAGTAACTAAAAAATATTTTTTTTTTCCAAAGTAACTAAAAAAATATTTTTTTTCCCAAAGTAACTAAAAAAATATTTTTTTTCCAAAGTAACTAAAAAAATATTTTTTTTTCCAAAGTAACTAAAAAAAATTTTTTTTTTCCAAAGTAACTAAAAAAATATTTTTTTTTCCAAAGTAACTAAAAAAATATTTTTTTCCCAAAGTAACTAAAAAAATATTTTTTTTTCCAAAGTAACTAAAAAAATTTTTTTTTTTCCAAAGTAACTAAAAAAATATTTTTTTTTCCAAAGTAACTAAAAAAATATTTTTTTTTCCAAAGAAACTAAAAAAATATTTTTTTTTCCAAAGTAACTAAAAAAAATTTTTTTTTTCCAAAGTAACTAAAAAAATATATTTTTTTTCCAAAGTAACTAAAAAAATATTTTTTTTCCAAAGAAACTAAAAAAATATTTTTTTTTCCAAATTAACTAAAAAAAATATTTTTTTTCCAAAGAAACTAAAAAAATATTTTTTTTTCCAAAGTAACTAAAAAAATATTTTTTTTTCCAAAGTAACTAAAAAAATATTTTTTTTTCCAAAGTAACTAAAAAAATATTTTTTTTTCCAAAGTAACTAAAAAAATATTTTTTTTTCCAAAGTAACTAAAAAAATATTTTTTTCCCAAAGTAACTAAAAAAATATTTTTTTTTCCAAAGTAACTAAAAAAATATTTTTTTTTCCAAAGTAACTAAAAAATTTTTTTTTTTCCAAAGTAACTAAAAAAAAATTTTTTTTTCCAAAGTAACTAAAAAAATATTTTTTTTTCCAAAGTAACTAAAAAAATATTTTTTTTTCCAAAGTAACTAAAAAAATATTTTTTTTTCCAAAGAAACTAAAAAAAAATATTTTTTTCCAAAGTAACTAAAAAAATATTTTTTTTTCCAAAGTAACTAAAAAAATATTTTTTTTTCCAAAGTAACTAAAAAAATATTTTTTTTCCCAAAGAAACTAAAAAAAATGTTTTTTTCCCAAAGTAACTAAAACAATTTTTTTTTCCAAAGAAACTAAAAAAATATTTTTTTTTCCAAAGTAACTAAAAAAATATTTTTTTTTCCAAAGTAACTAAAAAAATATTTTTTTTTCCAAAGTAACTAAAAAAATATTTTTTTTTCCAAAGTAACTAAAAAAATATTTTTTTTTCCAAAGTAACTAAAAAAATATTTTTTTTTCCAAAGTAACTAAAAAAATATTTTTTTTTCCAAAATAACTAAAAAAATGTTTTTTTTTCCAAAGTAACTAAAAAAATATTTTTTTTCCAAAGTAACTAAAAAAATATTTTTTTTTCCAAAGTAACTAAAAAAATATTTTTTTTTCCAAAGTAACTAAAAAAATATTTTTTTTTCCAAAGTAACTAAAAAAATATTTTTTTTTCCAAAGAAACTAAAAAAATATTTTTTTTTCCAAAGTAACTAAAAAAAATATTTTTTTTTCCAAAGTAACTAAAAAAAAAATTTTTTTTCCAAAGTAACTAAAAAAAAAATTTTTTTCCAAAGAAACTAAAAAAATATTTTTTTTTCCAAAGTAACTAAAAAAAATTTTTTTTTTCCAAAGAAACTAAAAAAAAATTTTTTTTCCCAAAGTAACTAAAAAAATATTTTTTTTTCCAAAGTAACCAAAAAAATATTTTTTTTTCCAAAGTAACTAAAAAAATATTTTTTTTTCCAAAGTAACTAAAAAAAATTTTTTTTTTCCAAAGTAACTAAACAAATATTTTTTTTTCCAAAGTAACTTAAAAAAAAAAAATTTTTTCCAAAGTAACTAAAAAAATATATTTTTTTTCCAAAGTAACTAAAAAAATATTTTTTTTTCCAAAGTAACTAAAAAAATATTTTTTTTTCCAAAGTAACTAAAAAAATATTTTTTTTTCCAAAGAAACTAAAAAAATATTTTTTTTTCCAAATTAACTAAAAAAAATATTTTTTTTCCAAAGAAACTAAAAAAATATTTTTTTTTCCAAAGTAACTAAAAAAATATTTTTTTTTCCAAAGTAACTAAAGAAATATTTTTTTTTCCAAAGTAACTAAAAAAATATTTTTTTTCCAAAGTAACTAAAAAAATATTTTTTTTTCCAAAGTAACTAAAAAAATATTTTTTTTTCCAAAGTAACTAAAAAAATATTTTTTTTTCCAAAGTAAATAAACAAATATTTTTTTTTCCAAAGTAACTAAAAAAATATTTTTTTTTCCAAAGTAACTAAAAAAATATTTTTTTTTCCAAAGTAACTAAAAAAATATTTTTTTTTCCAAAGAAACTAAAAAAATATTTTTTTTTCCAAAGTAACTAAAAAAAATTTTTTTTTTCCAAAGTAACTAAAAAAATATTTTTTTTTCCAAAGTAACTAAAAAAATATTTTTTTTTCCAAAGAAACTAAAAAAATATTTTTTTTTCCAAAGTAACTAAAAAAAATATTTTTTTTCCAAAGTAACTAAAAAAATATTTTTTTTTCCAAAGAAACTAAAAAAATATTTTTTTTTCCAAAGTAACTAAAAAATATTTTTTTTCCCAAAGTAACTAAAAAATTATTTTTTTCCCAAAGTAACTAAAAAAATATTTTTTTTTCCAAAGTAACTAAAAAAATATTTTTTTTTCCAAAGTAACTAAAAAAAATTTTTTTTTTCCAAAGTAACTAAAAAAATATTTTTTTTTCCAAAGTAACTAAAAAAATATTTTTTTCCCAAAGTAACTAAAAAAATATTTTTTTTTCCAAAGTAACTAAAAAAATATTTTTTTTTCCAAAGTAACTAAAAAAATATTTTTTTTTCCAAAGTAACTAAAAAAATATTTTTTTTTCCAAAGAAACTAAAAAAATATTTTTTTTTCCAAAGTAACTAAAAACAATTTTTTTTTTCCAAAGTAACTAAAAAAATATATTTTTTTTCCAAAGTAACTAAAAAAATATTTTTTTTCCAAAGAAACTAAAAAAATATTTTTTTTTCCAAATTAACTAAAAAAAATATTTTTTTTCCAAAGAAACTAAAAAAATATTTTTTTTTCCAAAGTAACTAAAAAAATATTTTTTTTTCCAAAGTAACTAAAAAAATATTTTTTTTTCCAAAGTAACTAAAAAAATATTTTTTTTTCCAAAGTAACTAAAAAAATATTTTTTTTTCCAAAGTAACTAAAAAAATATTTTTTTCCCAAAGTAACTAAAAAAATATTTTTTTTTCCAAAGTAACTAAAAAAATATTTTTTTTTCCAAAGTAACTAAAAAAATATTTTTTTTTCCAAAGTAACTAAAAAAATATTTTTTTTCCAAAGAAACTAAAAAAATATTTTTTTTTCCAAAGTAACTAAAAAAATTTTTTTTTTCCAAAGAAACTAAAAAAATATTTTTTTTTTCCAAAGTAACTAAAAAAAAATTTTTTTTTCCAAAGTAACTAAAAAAATATTTTTTTTTCCAAAGAAACTAAAAAAAAATTTTTTTTCCAAAGTAACTAAAAAAAATTTTTTTTTTCCAAAGTAACTAAAAAATTATTTTTTTTCCCAAAGTAACTAAAAAAATATTTTTTTTTCCAAAGTAACCAAAAAAATATTTTTTTTTCCAAAGTAACTAAAAAAATATTTTTTTTTCCAAAGTAACTAAAAAAAATTTTTTTTTTCCAAAGTAACTAAAAAAATTTTTTTTTTTCCAAAGTAACTTAAAAAAAAATTTTTTTTTCCAAAGTAACTAAAAAAATATTTTTTTTTCCAAAGTAACTAAAAAAATATATTTTTTTCCAAAGAAACTAAAAAAATATTTTTTTTTCCAAAGTAACTAAAAAATATTTTTTTTTTCCAAAGTAACTAAAAAATTATTTTTTTCCCAAAGTAACTAAAAAAATATTTTTTTTTCCAAAGTAACTAAAAAAATATTTTTTTTTCCAAAGTAACTAAAAAAAATTTTTTTTTTCCAAAGTAACTAAAAAAATATTTTTTTTTCCAAAGTAACTAAAAAAATATTTTTTTCCCAAAGTAACTAAAAAAATATTTTTTTTTCCAAAGTAACTAAAAAAATATTTTTTTTTCCAAAGTAACTAAAAAAATATTTTTTTTTCCAAAGTAACTAAAAAAATATTTTTTTTTCCAAAGAAACTAAAAAAATATTTTTTTTTCCAAAGTAACTAAAAAAAATTTTTTTTTTCCAAAGTAACTAAAAAAATATATTTTTTTTCCAAAGTAACTAAAAAAATATTTTTTTTCCAAAGAAACTAAAAACATATTTTTTTTTCCAAATTAACTAAAAAAAATATTTTTTTTCCAAAGAAACTAAAAAAATATTTTTTTTTCCAAAGTAACTAAAAAAATATTTTTTTTTCCAAAGTAACTAAAAAAATATTTTTTTTTCCAAAGTAACTAAAAAAATATTTTTTTTTCCAAAGTAACTAAAAAAATTTTTTTTTTTCCAAAGAAACTAAAAAAATATTTTTTTTTCCAAAGTAACTAAAAAAAATTTTTTTTTTCCAAAGTAACTAAAAAAATATATTTTTTTTCCAAAGTAACTAAAAAAATATTTTTTTTCCAAAGAAACTAAAAAAATATTTTTTTTTCCAAATTAACTAAAAAAAATATTTTTTTTCCAAAGAAACTAAAAAAATATTTTTTTTTCCAAAGTAACTAAAAAAATATTTTTTTTTCCAAAGTAACTAAAAAAATATTTTTTTTTCCAAAGTAACTAAAAAAATATTTTTTTTTCCAAAGTAACTAAAAAAATATTTTTTTTCCAAAGTAACTAAAAAAATATTTTTTTTTCCAAAGTAACTAAAAAAATATTTTTTTTTCCAAAGTAACTAAAAAAATATTTTTTTTTCCAAAGTAACTAAAAAAATATTTTTTTTTCCAAAGTAACTAAAAAAATATTTTTTTTTCCAAAGTAACTAAAAAAATATTTTTTTTTCCAAAGTAACTAAAAAAATATTTTTTTTTCCAAAGTAACTAAAAAAATATTTTTTTTCCAAAGTAAATAAACAAATATTTTTTTTTCCAAAGTAACTAAAAAAATATTTTTTTTTCCAAAGTAACTAAAAAAATATTTTTTTTTCCAAAGTAACTAAAAAAATATTTTTTTTTCCAAAGAAACTAAAAAAATATTTTTTTTTCCAAAGTAACTAAAAAAAAAATTTTTTTTCCAAAGTAACTAAAAAAATATTTTTTTTTCCAAAGTAACTAAAAAATTTTTTTTTTTTCCAAAGAAACTAAAAAAATATTTTTTTTTCCAAAGTAACTAAAAAAAATATTTTTTTTCCAAAGTAACTAAAAAAATATTTTTTTCCCAAAGAAACTAAAAAAATATTTTTTTTTCCAAAGTAACTAAAAAATATTTTTTTTTTCCAAAGTAACTAAAAAAATATTTTTTTTCCCAAAGTAACTAAAAAAATATTTTTTTTTCCAAAGTAACTAAAAAAATATTTTTTTTTCCAAAGTAACTAAAAAAAAATTTTTTTTTCCAAAGTAACTAAAAAAATATTTTTTTTTCCAAAGTAACTAAAAAAATATTTTTTTCCCAAAGTAACTAAAAAAATATTTTTTTTTCCAAAGTAACTAAAAAAATATTTTTTTTTCCAAAGAAACTAAAAAAATATTTTTTTTTCCAAAGAAACTAAAAAAATATTTTTTTTTCCAAAGTAACTAAAAAAAATATTTTTTTTCCAAAGTAACTAAAAAAATATTTTTTTTCCAAAGAAACTAAAAAAATATTTTTTTTTCCAAAGTAACTAAAAAATATTTTTTTTTTCCAAAGTAACTAAAAAAATATTTTTTTTCCCAAAGTAACTAAAAAAATATTTTTTTTTCCAAAGTAACTAAAAAAATATTTTTTTTTCCAAAGTAACTAAAAAAAAATTTTTTTTTCCAAAGTAACTAAAAAAATATTTTTTTTTCCAAAGTAACTAAAAAAATATTTTTTTCCCAAAGTAACTAAAAAAATATTTTTTTTTCCAAAGTAACTAAAAAAATATTTTTTTTTCCAAAGTAACTAAAAAAATATTTTTTTTTCCAAAGAAACTAAAAAAATATTTTTTTTTCCAAAGTAACTAAAAAAAATTTTTTTTTTCCAAAGTAACTAAAAAAATATATTTTTTTTCCAAAGTAACTAAAAAAATATTTTTTTTCCAAAGAAACTAAAAAAATATTTTTTTTTCCAAATTAACTAAAAAAAATATTTTTTTTCCAAAGAAACTAAAAAAATATTTTTTTTTCCAAAGTAACTAAAAAAATATTTTTTTTTCCAAAGTAACTAAAAAAATATTTTTTTTTCCAAAGTAACTAAAAAAATATTTTTTTTTCCAAAGTAACTAAAAAAATATTTTTTTTTCCAAAGTAACTAAAAAAATATTTTTTTCCCAAAGTAACTAAAAAAATATTTTTTTTTCCAAAGTAACTAAAAAAATATTTTTTTTTCCAAAGTAACTAAAAAAAATTTTTTTTTCCAAAGTAACTAAAAAAAAAATTTTTTTTCCAAAGTAACTAAAAAAATATTTTTTTTTCCAAAGTAACTAAAAAAATATTTTTTTTTCCAAAGTAACTAAAAAAATATTTTTTTTTCCAAAGAAACTAAAAAAAAATATTTTTTTCCAAAGTAACTAAAAAAATATTTTTTTTTCCAAAGTAACTAAAAAAATATTTTTTTTTCCAAAGTAACTAAAAAAATATTTTTTTTCCCAAAGAAACTAAAAAAAATGTTTTTTTCCCAAAGTAACTAAAACAATTTTTTTTTCCAAAGAAACTAAAAAAATATTTTTTTTTCCAAAGTAACTAAAAAAATATTTTTTTTTCCAAAGTAACTAAAAAAATATTTTTTTTTCCAAAGTAACTAAAAAAATATTTTTTTTTCCAAAGTAACTAAAAAAATATTTTTTTTTCCAAAGTAACTAAAAAAATATTTTTTTTTCCAAAGTAACTAAAAAAATATTTTTTTTTCCAAAATAACTAAAAAAATGTTTTTTTTTCCAAAGTAACTAAAAAAATATTTTTTTTCCAAAGTAACTAAAAAAATATTTTTTTTTCCAAAGTAACTAAAAAAATATTTTTTTTTCCAAAGTAACTAAAAAAATATTATTTTTTTCCAAAGTAACTAAAAAAATATTTTTTTTTCCAAAGAAACTAAAAAAATATTTTTTTTTCCAAAGTAACTAAAAAAAATTTTTTTTTTCCAAAGTAACTAAAAAAATATTTTTTTTTCCAAAGTAACTAAAAAAATATTTTTTTTCCAAAGAAACTAAAAAAATATTTTTTTTTCCAAAGTAACTAAAAAAAATTTTTTTTTTCCAAAGAAACTAAAAAAATTTTTTTTTTCCCAAAGTAACTAAAAAAATATTTTTTTTTCCAAAGTAACCAAAAAAATATTTTTTTTTCCAAAGTAACTAAAAAAATATTTTTTTTTCCAAAGTAACTAAAAAAAATTTTTTTTTTCCAAAGTAACTAAACAAATATTTTTTTTTCCAAAGTAACTTAAAAAAAAAAATTTTTTTCCAAAGTAACTAAAAAAATATATATTTTTTCCAAAGTAACTAAAAAAATATTTTTTTTTCCAAAGTAACTAAAAAAATATATTTTTTTTCCAAAGTAACTAAAAAAATATTTTTTTTTCCAAAGAAACTAAAAAAATATTTTTTTTTCCAAATTAACTAAAAAAAATATTTTTTTTCCAAAGAAACTAAAAAAATATTTTTTTTTCCAAAGTAACTAAAAAAATATTTTTTTTTCCAAAGTAACTAAAGAAATATTTTTTTTTCCAAAGTAACTAAAAAAATATTTTTTTTCCAAAGTAACTAAAAAAATATTTTTTTTTCCAAAGTAACTAAAAAAATATTTTTTTTTCCAAAGTAACTAAAAAAATATTTTTTTTTCCAAAGTAAATAAACAAATATTTTTTTTTCCAAAGTAACTAAAAAAATATTTTTTTTTCCAAAGTAACTAAAAAAATATTTTTTTTTCCAAAGTAACTAAAAAAATATTTTTTTTTCCAAAGAAACTAAAAAAATATTTTTTTTTCCAAAGTAACTAAAAAAAAATTTTTTTTTCCAAAGTAACTAAAAAAATATTTTTTTTTCCAAAGTAACTAAAAAAATATTTTTTTTTCCAAAGAAACTAAAAAAATATTTTTTTTTCCAAAGTAACTAAAAAAAATATTTTTTTTCCAAAGTAACTAAAAAAATATTTTTTTTTCCAAAGAAACTAAAAAAATATTTTTTTTTCCAAAGTAACTAAAAAATATTTTTTTTTTCCAAAGTAACTAAAAAATTATTTTTTTCCCAAAGTAACTAAAAAAATATTTTTTTTTCCAAAGTAACTAAAAAAATATTTTTTTTTCCAAAGTAACTAAAAAAAATTTTTTTTTTCCAAAGTAACTAAAAAAATATTTTTTTTTCCAAAGTAACTAAAAAAATATTTTTTTCCCAAAGTAACTAAAAAAATATTTTTTTTTCCAAAGTAACTAAAAAAATATTTTTTTTTCCAAAGTAACTAAAAAAATATTTTTTTTTCCAAAGTAACTAAAAAAATATTTTTTTTTCCAAAGAAACTAAAAAAATATTTTTTTTTCCAAAGTAACTAAAAACAATTTTTTTTTTCCAAAGTAACTAAAAAAATATATTTTTTTTCCAAAGTAACTAAAAAAATATTTTTTTTCCAAAGAAACTAAAAAAATATTTTTTTTTCCAAATTAACTAAAAAAAATATTTTTTTTCCAAAGAAACTAAAAAAATATTTTTTTTTCCAAAGTAACTAAAAAAATATTTTTTTTTCCAAAGTAACTAAAAAAATATTTTTTTTTCCAAAGTAACTAAAAAAATATTTTTTTTTCCAAAGTAACTAAAAAAATATTTTTTTTTCCAAAGTAACTAAAAAAATATTTTTTTCCCAAAGTAACTAAAAAAATATTTTTTTTTCCAAAGTAACTAAAAAAATATTTTTTTTTCCAAAGTAACTAAAAAAATATTTTTTTTTCCAAAGTAACTAAAAAAATATTTTTTTTCCAAAGAAACTAAAAAAATATTTTTTTTTCCAAAGTAACTAAAAAATTTTTTTTTTTCCAAAGAAACTAAAAAAATATTTTTTTTTTCCAAAGTAACTAAAAAAAAATTTTTTTTTCCAAAGTAACTAAAAAAATATTTTTTTTTCCAAAGAAACTAAAAAAAAATTTTTTTTCCAAAGTAACTAAAAAAAATTTTTTTTTTCCAAAGTAACTAAAAAATTATTTTTTTTCCCAAAGTAACTAAAAAAATATTTTTTTTTCCAAAGTAACCAAAAAAATATTTTTTTTTCCAAAGTAACTAAAAAAATATTTTTTTTTCCAAAGTAACTAAAAAAATTTTTTTTTTTCCAAAGTAACTAAAAAAATATTTTTTTTTCCAAAGTAACTTAAAAAAAAAATTTTTTTTCCAAAGTAACTAAAAAAATATTTTTTTTTCCAAAGTAACTAAAAAAATATTTTTTTTTCCAAAGAAACTAAAAAAATATTTTTTTTTCCAAAGTAACTAAAAAATATTTTTTTTTTCCAAAGTAACTAAAAAATTATTTTTTTCCCAAAGTAACTAAAAAAATATTTTTTTTTCCAAAGTAACTAAAAAAATATTTTTTTTTCCAAAGTAACTAAAAAAAATTTTTTTTTTCCAAAGTAACTAAAAAAATATTTTTTTTTCCAAAGTAACTAAAAAAATATTTTTTTCCCAAAGTAACTAAAAAAATATTTTTTTTTCCAAAGTAACTAAAAAAATATTTTTTTTTCCAAAGTAACTAAAAAAATATTTTTTTTCCAAAGTAACTAAAAAAATATTTTTTTTTCCAAAGAAACTAAAAAAATATTTTTTTTTCCAAAGTAACTAAAAAAAATTTTTTTTTTCCAAAGTAACTAAAAAAATATATTTTTTTTCCAAAGTAACTAAAAAAATATTTTTTTTCCAAAGAAACTAAAAAAATATTTTTTTTTCCAAATTAACTAAAAAAAATATTTTTTTTCCAAAGAAACTAAAAAAATATTTTTTTTTCCAAAGTAACTAAAAAAATATTTTTTTTTCCAAAGTAACTAAAAAAATTTTTTTTTTTCCAAAGTAACTAAAAAAATATTTTTTTTTCCAAAGTAACTAAAAAAATATTTTTTTTTCCAAAGTAACTAAAAAAATATTTTTTTCCCAAAGTAACTAAAAAAATATTTTTTTTTCCAAAGTAACTAAAAAAATATTTTTTTTTCCAAAGTAACTAAAAAAATATTTTTTTTTCCAAAGTAACTAAAAAAATATTTTTTTTCCAAAGAAACTAAAAAAATATTTTTTTTTCCAAAGTAACTAAAAAATTTTTTTTTTTCCAAAGAAACTAAAAAAATATTTTTTTTTTCCAAAGTAACTAAAAAAAAATTTTTTTTTCCAAAGTAACTAAAAAAATATTTTTTTTTCCAAAGAAACTAAAAAAAAAATTTTTTTTCCAAAGTAACTAAAAAAAATTTTTTTTTTCCAAAGTAACTAAAAAATTATTTTTTTTCCCAAAGTAACTAAAAAAATATTTTTTTTTCCAAAGTAACCAAAAAAATATATTTTTTTCCAAAGTAACTAAAAAAATATTTTTTTTTCCAAAGTAACTAAAAAAAATTTTTTTTTTCCAAAGTAACTAAAAAAATATTTTTTTTTCCAAAGTAACTTAAAAAAAAAAAAATGTTTCCAAAGTAACTAAAAAAATATTTTTTTTCCAAAGTAACTAAAAAAATATATTTTTTTCCAAAGTAACTAAAAAAATATATTTTTTTCCAAAGAAACTAAAAAAATATTTTTTTTTCCAAAGTAACTAAAAAAATATTTTTTTTTCCAAAGTAATTAAAAAAATATTTTTTTTTCCAAAGTAACTAAAAAAATTATTTTTTTTCCAAAGTAACTAAAAAAATATTTTTTTTTCCAAAGTAACTAAAAAAATATTTTTTTTTCCAAAGTAACTAAAAAAATATTTTTTTTCCAAAGTAACTAAAAAAAATTTTTTTTTTCCAAAGTAACTAAAAAAATATTTTTTTTTCCAAAGTAACTAAAAAAATATTTTTTTCCCAAAGTAACTAAAAAAATATTTTTTTTTCCAAAGTAACTAAAAAAATATTTTTTTTTCCAAAGTAACTAAAAAAATATTTTTTTTTCCAAAGTAACTAAAAAAATATTTTTTTTTCCAAAGAAACTAAAAAAATATTTTTTTTTCCAAAGTAACTAAAAAAATTTTTTTTTTTCCAAAGTAACTAAAAAAATATATTTTTTTTCCAAAGTAACTAAAAAAATATTTTTTTTCCAAAGAAACTAAAAAAATATTTTTTTTTCCAAATTAACAAAAAAAAATATTTTTTTTCCAAAGAAACTAAAAAAATATTTTTTTTTCCAAAGTAACTAAAAAAATATTTTTTTTTCCAAAGTAACTAAAAAAATATTTTTTTTTCCAAAGTAACTAAAAAAATATTTTTTTTTCCAAAGTAACTAAAAAAAATTTTTTTTTTCCAAAGTAACTAAAAAAATATTTTTTTCCCAAAGTAACTAAAAAAATATTTTTTTTTCCAAAGTAACTAAAAAAATATTTTTTTTTCCAAAGAAACTAAAAAAAAATATTTTTTTCCAAAGTAACTAAAAAAATTTTTTTTTTTCCAAAGTAACTAAAAAATTATTTTTTTTCCCAAAGTAACTAAAAAAATATTTTTTTTTCCAAAGTAACCAAAAAAATATATTTTTTTCCAAAGTAACTAAAAAAATATTTTTTTTTCCAAAGTAACTAAAAAATTTTTTTTTTTTCCAAAGTAACTAAAAAAATATTTTTTTTTCCAAAGTAACTTAAAAAAAAAATTTTTTTCCAAAGTAACTAAAAAAATATTTTTTTTTCCAAAGTAACTAAAAAAATATATTTTTTTCCAAAGTAACTAAAAAAATATATTTTTTTCCAAAGAAACTAAAAAAATATTTTTTTTTCCAAAGTAACTAAAAAAATATTTTTTTTTCCAAAGTAATTAAAAAAATATTTTTTTTTCCAAAGTAACTAAAAAAATTATTTTTTTTCCAAAGTAACTAAAAAAATATTTTTTTTTCCAAAGTAACTAAAAAAATATTTTTTTTTCCAAAGTAACTAAAAAAATATTTTTTTTCCAAAGTAACTAAAAAATTTTTTTTTTTTCCAAAGTAACTAAAAAAATATTTTTTTTTCCAAAGTAACTAAAAAAATATTTTTTTCCCAAAGTAACTAAAAAAATATTTTTTTTTCCAAAGTAACTAAAAAAATATTTTTTTTTCCAAAGTAACTAAAAAAATATTTTTTTTTCCAAAGTAACTAAAAAAATATTTTTTTTTCCAAAGAAACTAAAAAAATATTTTTTTTTCCAAAGTAACTAAAAAAATTTTTTTTTTTCCAAAGTAACTAAAAAAATATATTTTTTTTCCAAAGTAACTAAAAAAATTTTTTTTTTCCAAAGAAACTAAAAAAATATTTTTTTTTCCAAATTAACTAAAAAAAATATTTTTTTTCCAAAGAAACTAAAAAAATATTTTTTTTTCCAAAGTAACTAAAAAAATATTTTTTTTTCCAAAGTAACTAAAAAAATATTTTTTTTTCCAAAGTAACTAAAAAAATATTTTTTTTTCCAAAGTAACTAAAAAAATATTTTTTTTTCCAAAGTAACTAAAAAAATATTTTTTTCCCAAAGTAACTAAAAAAATATTTTTTTTTCCAAAGTAACTAAAAAAATATTTTTTTTTCCAAAGTAACTAAAAAAAATTTTTTTTTCCAAAGTAACTAAAAAAAAATTTTTTTTTCCAAAGTAACTAAAAAAATATTTTTTTTTCCAAAGTAACTAAAAAAATATTTTTTTTTCCAAAGTAACTAAAAAAATATTTTTTTTTCCAAAGAAACTAAAAAAATATATTTTTTTCCAAAGTAACTAAAAAAATATTTTTTTTTCCAAAGTAACTAAAAAAATATTTTTTTTTCCAAAGTAACTAAAAAAATATTTTTTTTCCCAAAGAAACTAAAAAAAAATTTTTTTTCCCAAAGTAACTAAAACAATTTTTTTTTCCAAAGAAACTAAAAAAATATTTTTTTTTCCAAAGTAACTAAAAAAATATTTTTTTTTCCAAAGTAACTAAAAAAATATTTTTTTTTCCAAAGTAACTAAAAAAATATTTTTTTTTCCAAAGTAACTAAAAAAATATTTTTTTTTCCAAAATAACTAAAAAAATATTTTTTTTTCCAAAGTAACTAAAAAAATATTTTTTTTTCCAAAATAACTAAAAAAATGTTTTTTTTTCCAAAGTAACTAAAAAAATATTTTTTTTCCAAAGTAACTAAAAAAATATTTTTTTTTCCAAAGTAACTAAAAAAATATTTTTTTTTCCAAAGTAACTAAAAAAATATTTTTTTTTCCAAAGTAACTAAAAAAATATTTTTTTTTCCAAAGAAACTAAAAAAATATTTTTTTTTCCAAAGTAACTAAAAAAAAAAATTTTTTTCCAAAGTAACTAAAAAAATATTTTTTTTTTCCAAAGTAACTAAAAAAAATTTTTTTTTTCCAAAGTAACTAAAAAAATATTTTTTTTTCCAAAATAACTAAAAAAATGTTTTTTTTTCCAAAGTAACTAAAAAAATATTTTTTTTCCAAAGTAACTAAAAAAATATTTTTTTTTCCAAAGTAACTAAAAAAATATTTTTTTTTCCAAAGTAACTAAAAAAATATTTTTTTTTCCAAAGTAACTAAAAAAATATTTTTTTTCCAAAGAAACTAAAAAAATATTTTTTTTTCCAAAGTAACTAAAAAAAATTTTTTTTTTCCAAAGAAACTAAAAAAATATTATTTTTTTTCCAAAGTAACTAAAAAAAATTTTTTTTTTCCAAAGTAACTAAAAAAATATTTTTTTTTCCAAAGAAACTAAAAAAAAAAAAAATTTTCCAAAGTAACTAAAAAATTATTTTTTTTCCCAAAGTAACTAAAAAAATATTTTTTTTTCCAAAGTAACTAAAAAAATATTTTTTTTTCCAAAGAAACTAAAAAAAAAAAATTTTTTCCAAAGTAACTAAAAAAATTTTTTTTTTTCCAAAGTAACTAAAAATTTTTTTTTTTTCCCAAAGTAACTAAAAAAATATTTTTTTTTCCAAAGTAACCAAAAAAATATTTTTTTTTCCAAAGTAACTAAAAAAATATTTTTTTTTCCAAAGTAACTAAAAAAAATTTTTTTTTTCCAAAGTAACTAAACAAATATTTTTTTTTCCAAAGTAACTTAAAAAAAAAAATTTTTTTCCAAAGTAACTAAAAAAATATTTTTTTTTCCAAAGTAACTAAAAAAATATATTTTTTTCCAAAGTAACTAAAAAAATATATTTTTTTTCCAAAGTAACTAAAAAAATATTTTTTTTTCCAAAGAAACTAAAAAAATATTTTTTTTTCCAAATTAACTAAAAAAAATATTTTTTTTCCAAAGAAACTAAAAAAATATTTTTTTTTCCAAAGTAACTAAAAAAATATTTTTTTTTCCAAAGTAACTAAAGAAATATTTTTTTTTCCAAAGTAACTAAAAAAATATTTTTTTTCCAAAGTAACTAAAAAAATATTTTTTTTTCCAAAGTAACTAAAAAAATATTTTTTTTTCCAAAGTAACTAAAAAAATATTTTTTTTTCCAAAGTAAATAAACAAATATTTTTTTTTCCAAAGTAACTAAAAAAATATTTTTTTTTCCAAAGTAACTAAAAAAATATTTTTTTTTCCAAAGTAACTAAAAAAATATTTTTTTTTCCAAAGAAACTAAAAAAATATTTTTTTTTCCAAAGTAACTAAAAAAAATTTTTTTTTTCCAAAGTAACTAAAAAAATATTTTTTTTTCCAAAGTAACTAAAAAAATATTTTTTTTTCCAAAGAAACTAAAAAAATATTTTTTTTTCCAAAGTAACTAAAAAAAATATTTTTTTTCCAAAGTAACTAAAAAAATATTTTTTTTTCCAAAGAAACTAAAAAAATATTTTTTTTTCCAAAGTAACTAAAAAATATTTTTTTTTTCCAAAGTAACTAAAAAATTATTTTTTTCCCAAAGTAACTAAAAAAATATTTTTTTTTCCAAAGTAACTAAAAAAATATTTTTTTTTCCAAAGTAACTAAAAAAAAATTTTTTTTTCCAAAGTAACTAAAAAAATATTTTTTTTTCCAAAGTAACTAAAAAAATATTTTTTTCCCAAAGTAACTAAAAAAATATTTTTTTTTCCAAAGTAACTAAAAAAATATTTTTTTTTCCAAAGTAACTAAAAAAATATTTTTTTTTCCAAAGTAACTAAAAAAATATTTTTTTTTCCAAAGAAACTAAAAAAATATTTTTTTTTCCAAAGTAACTAAAAAAAATTTTTTTTTTCCAAAGTAACTAAAAAAATATATTTTTTTTCCAAAGTAACTAAAAAAATATTTTTTTTCCAAAGAAACTAAAAAAATATTTTTTTTTCCAAATTAACTAAAAAAAATATTTTTTTTCCAAAGAAACTAAAAAAATATTTTTTTTTCCAAAGTAACTAAAAAAATATTTTTTTTTCCAAAGTAACTAAAAAAATATTTTTTTTTCCAAAGTAACTAAAAAAATATTTTTTTTTCCAAAGTAACTAAAAAAATATTTTTTTTTCCAAAGTAACTAAAAAAATATTTTTTTCCCAAAGTAACTAAAAAAATATTTTTTTTTCCAAAGTAACTAAAAAAATATTTTTTTTTCCAAAGTAACTAAAAAAATATTTTTTTTTCCAAAGTAACTAAAAAAATATTTTTTTTCCAAAGAAACTAAAAAAATATTATTTTTTTCCAAAGTAACTAAAAAAATTTTTTTTTTCCAAAGAAACTAAAAAAATATTTTTTTTTTCCAAAGTAACTAAAAAAAATTTTTTTTTTCCAAAGTAACTAAAAAAATATTTTTTTTTCCAAAGAAACTAAAAAAAAAATTTTTTTCCAAAGTAACTAAAAAAAATTTTTTTTTTCCAAAGTAACTAAAAAATTATTTTTTTTCCCAAAGTAACTAAAAAAATATTTTTTTTTCCAAAGTAACCAAAAAAATATATTTTTTTCCAAAGTAACTAAAAAAATATTTTTTTTTCCAAAGTAACTAAAAAAAATTTTTTTTTTCCAAAGTAACTAAAAAAATATTTTTTTTTCCAAAGTAACTTAAAAAAAAAATTTTTTTTCCAAAGTAACTAAAAAAATATTTTTTTTTCCAAAGTAACTAAAAAAATATATTTTTTTCCAAAGAAACTAAAAAAATATTTTTTTTTCCAAAGTAACTAAAAAATATTTTTTTTTTCCAAAGTAACTAAAAAATTATTTTTTTCCCAAAGTAACTAAAAAAATATTTTTTTTTCCAAAGTAACTAAAAAAATATTTTTTTTTCCAAAGTAACTAAAAAAAATTTTTTTTTTCCAAAGTAACTAAAAAAATATTTTTTTTTCCAAAGTAACTAAAAAAATATTTTTTTCCCAAAGTAACTAAAAAAATATTTTTTTTTCCAAAGTAACTAAAAAAATATTTTTTTTTCCAAAGTAACTAAAAAAATATTTTTTTTTCCAAAGTAACTAAAAAAATATTTTTTTTTCCAAAGAAACTAAAAAAATATTTTTTTTTCCAAAGTAACTAAAAAAAAAATTTTTTTTCCAAAGTAACTAAAAAAATATATTTGTTTTCCAAAGTAACTAAAAAAATATTTTTTTTCCAAAGAAACTAAAAAAATATTTTTTTTTCCAAATTAACTAAAAAAAATATTTTTTTTCCAAAGAAACTAAAAAAATATTTTTTTTTCCAAAGTAACTAAAAAAATATTTTTTTTTCCAAAGTAACTAAAAAAATATTTTTTTTTCCAAAGTAACTAAAAAAATATTTTTTTTTCCAAAGTAACTAAAAAAATATTTTTTTTTCCAAAGTAACTAAAAAAATATTTTTTTCCCAAAGTAACTAAAAAAATATTTTTTTTTCCAAAGTAACTAAAAAAATATTTTTTTTTCCAAAGTAACTAAAAAAATATTTTTTTTTCCAAAGTAACTAAAAAAATATTTTTTTTCCAAAGAAACTAAAAAAATATTTTTTTTTCCAAAGTAACTAAAAAAAAATTTTTTTTTCCAAAGAAACTAAAAAAATATTTTTTTTTTCCAAAGTAACTAAAAAAAAAATTTTTTTTCCAACGTAACTAAAAAATTTTTTTTTTTTCCAAAGAAACTAAAAAAAAAAAATTTTTTCCAAAGTAACTAAAAAAAATTTTTTTTTTCCAAAGTAACTAAAAAATTATTTTTTTTCCCAAAGTAACTAAAAAAATATTTTTTTTTCCAAAGTAACCAAAAAAATATATTTTTTTCCAAAGTAACTAAAAAAATATTTTTTTTTCCAAAGTAACTAAAAAATTTTTTTTTTTTCCAAAGTAACTAAAAAAATATTTTTTTTTCCAAAGTAACTTAAAAAAAAAAAAAATTTTCCAAAGTAACTAAAAAAATATTTTTTTTTCCAAAGTAACTAAAAAAATATATTTTTTTCCAAAGTAACTAAAAAAATATATTTTTTTCCAAAGAAACTAAAAAAATATTTTTTTTTCCAAAGTAACTAAAAAAATATTTTTTTTTCCAAAGTAACTAAAAAAATATTTTTTTTCCAAAGTAAATAAACAAATATTTTTTTTTCCAAAGTAACTAAAAAAATATTTTTTTTTCCAAAGTAACTAAAAAAATATTTTTTTTTCCAAAGTAACTAAAAAAATATTTTTTTTTCCAAAGAAACTAAAAAAATATTTTTTTTTCCAAAGTAACTAAAAAAAAATTTTTTTTTCCAAAGTAACTAAAAAAATATTTTTTTTTCCAAAGTAACTAAAAAAATATTTTTTTTTCCAAAGAAACTAAAAAAATATTTTTTTTTCCAAAGTAACTAAAAAAAATATTTTTTTCCAAAGTAACTAAAAAAATATTTTTTTTTCCAAAGAAACTAAAAAAATATTTTTTTTTCCAAAGTAACTAAAAATTTTTTTTTTTTCCAAAGTAACTAAAAAATTATTTTTTTCCCAAAGTAACTAAAAAAATATTTTTTTTTCCAAAGTAACTAAAAAAATATTTTTTTTTCCAAAGTAACTAAAAAAATATATTTTTTTCCAAAGAAACTAAAAAAATTTTTTTTTTTCCAAAGTAACTAAAAAAATTTTTTTTTTTCCAAAGTAACTAAAAAAATAAATTTTTTTCCAAAGTAACTAAAAAAATATTTTTTTTTCCAAAGAAACTAAAAAAAAAATTTTTTTTCCAAAGTAACTAAAATTTTTTTTTTTTTTCCAAAGTAACTAAAAAAATTATTTTTTTTCCAAAGTAACTAAAAAAATATTTTTTTTTCCAAAGTAACTAAAAAAATTTTTTTTTTTCCAAAGTAACTAAAAAAATATTTTTTTTTCCAAAGTAATTAAAAAAATAATTTTTTTTCCAAAGTAACTAAAAAAATTTTTTTTTTTCCAAAGTAACTAAAAAAAATTTTTTTTTTCCAAAGTAACTAAAAATTTTTTTTTTTTTCCAAAGAAACTAAAAAAATATTTTTTTTTCCAAAGTAACTAAAAAAATATTTTTTTTTTCCAAAGTAACTAAAAAATATTTTTTTTTCCAAAGTAACTAAAAAAATTATTTTTTTTCCAAAGTAACTAAAAAAATATTTTTTTTTCCAAAGTAACTAAAAAAATATTTTTTTTTCCAAAGTAACTAAAAAAATATTTTTTTTTCCAAAGTAACTAAAAAAATATTTTTTTTTCCAAAGTAACTAAAAAAATATTTTTTTTTCCAAAGTAACTAAAAAAATATTTTTTTTTCCAAAGTAACTAAAAAAAAATTTTTTTTTTCCAAAGAAACTAAAAAAATATTTTTTTTTCCAAAGTAACTAAAAAAAATTTTTTTCTTCCAAAGTAACTAAAAAAATATATTTTTTTTCCAAAGTAACTAAAAAAATATTTTTTTTCCAAAGAAACTAAAAAAATATTTTTTTTTCCAAATTAACTAAAAAAAATATTTTTTTTCCAAAGAAACTAAAAAAATATTTTTTTTTCCAAAGTAACTAAAAAAATATTTTTTTTTCCAAAGTAACTAAAAAAATATTTTTTTTTCCAAAGTAACTAAAAAAATATTTTTTTTTCCAAAGTAACTAAAAAAATATTTTTTTTCCAAAGTAACTAAAAAAATATTTTTTTTTCCAAAGTAACTAAAAAAATATTTTTTTTTCCAAAGTAACTAAAAAAATATTTTTTTTTCCAAAGTAACTAAAAAAATATTTTTTTTTCCAAAGTAACTAAAAAAATATTTTTTTTTCCAAAGTAACTAAAAAAATATTTTTTTTTCCAAAGTAACTAAAAAAATATTTTTTTTTCCAAAGTAACTAAAAAAATATTTTTTTTCCAAAGTAAATAAACAAATATTTTTTTTTCCAAAGTAACTAAAAAAATATTTTTTTTTCCAAAGTAACTAAAAAAATATTTTTTTTTCCAAAGTAACTAAAAAAATATTTTTTTTTCCAAAGAAACTAAAAAAATATTTTTTTTTCCAAAGTAACTAAAAAAAAATTTTTTTTTCCAAAGTAACTAAAAAAATATTTTTTTTTCCAAAGTAACTAAAAAAAATTTTTTTTTTCCAAAGAAACTAAAAAAATATTTTTTTTTCCAAAGTAACTAAAAAAAATATTTTTTTTCCAAAGTAACTAAAAAAATATTTTTTTTCCAAAGAAACTAAAAAAATATTTTTTTTTCCAAAGTAACTAAAAAATATTTTTTTTTTCCAAAGTAACTAAAAAAATATTTTTTTTCCCAAAGTAACTAAAAAAATATTTTTTTTTCCAAAGTAACTAAAAAAATATTTTTTTTTCCAAAGTAACTAAAAAATTTTTTTTTTTTCCAAAGTAACTAAAAAAATATTTTTTTTTCCAAAGTAACTAAAAAAATATTTTTTTCCCAAAGTAACTAAAAAAATATTTTTTTTTCCAAAGTAACTAAAAAAATATTTTTTTTTCCAAAGTAACTAAAAAAATATTTTTTTTTCCAAAGTAACTAAAAAAATATTTTTTTTTCCAAAGAAACTAAAAAAATATTTTTTTTTCCAAAGTAACTAAAAAAATTTTTTTTTTTCCAAAGTAACTAAAAAAATATATTTTTTTTCCAAAGTAACTAAAAAAAATTTTTTTTTCCAAAGAAACTAAAAAAATATTTTTTTTTCCAAATTAACTAAAAAAAATATTTTTTTTCCAAAGAAACTAAAAAAATATTTTTTTTTCCAAAGTAACTAAAAAAATATTTTTTTTTCCAAAGTAACTAAAAAAATATTTTTTTTTCCAAAGTAACTAAAAAAATATTTTTTTTTCCAAAGTAACTAAAAAAATATTTTTTTTTCCAAAGTAACTAAAAAAATATTTTTTTCCCAAAGTAACTAAAAAAATATTTTTTTTTCCAAAGTAACTAAAAAAATATTTTTTTTCCAAAGTAACTAAAAAAAAATTTTTTTTCCAAAGTAACTAAAAAAAAATTTTTTTTTCCAAAGTAACTAAAAAAATATATTTTTTTCCAAAGTAACTAAAAAAATATTTTTTTTTCCAAAGTAACTAAAAAAATATTTTTTTTTCCAAAGAAACTAAAAAAAAATATTTTTTTCCAAAGTAACTAAAAAAATATTTTTTTTTCCAAAGTAACTAAAAAAATATTTTTTTTTCCAAAGTAACTAAAAAAATATTTTTTTTCCCAAAGAAACTAAAAAAAATGTTTTTTTCCCAAAGTAACTAAAACAATTTTTTTTTTCCAAAGAAACTAAAAAAATATTTTTTTTTCCAAAGTAACTAAAAAAATATTTTTTTTTCCAAAGTAACTAAAAAAATATTTTTTTTTCCAAAGTAACTAAAAAAATATTTTTTTTTCCAAAGTAACTAAAAAAATATTTTTTTTTCCAAAGTAACTAAAAAAATATTTTTTTTTCCAAAGTAACTAAAAAAATATTTTTTTTTCCAAAATAACTAAAAAAATGTTTTTTTTTTCCAAAGTAACTAAAAAAATATTTTTTTTCCAAAGTAACTAAAAAAATATTTTTTTTTCCAAAGTAACTAAAAAAATATTTTTTTTTCCAAAGTAACTAAAAAAATATTTTTTTTCCAAAGTAACTAAAAAAATATTTTTTTTTCCAAAGAAACTAAAAAAAATTTTTTTTTTCCAAAGTAACTAAAAAAAAATTTTTTTTTCCAAAGTAACTAAAAAAATATTTTTTTTTCCAAAGTAACTAAAAAAATATTTTTTTTCCAAAGAAACTAAAAAAATATTTTTTTTTCCAAAGTAACTAAAAAAATTTTTTTTTTTCCAAAGAAACTAAAAAAATATTTTTTTTTTCCAAAGTAACTAAAAAAAAATTTTTTTTTCCAAAGTAACTAAAAAAATATTTTTTTTTCCAAAGAAACTAAAAAAAAATTTTTTTTCCAAAGTAACTAAAAAAAATTTTTTTTTTCCAAAGTAACTAAAAAATTATTTTTTTTCCCAAAGTAACTAAAAAAATATTTTTTTTTCCAAAGTAACCAAAAAAATATTTTTTTTTCCAAAGTAACTAAAAAAATATTTTTTTTTCCAAAGTAACTAAAAAAAATTTTTTTTTTCCAAAGTAACTAAACAAATATTTTTTTTTCCAAAGTAACTTAAAAAAAATAATTTTTTTCCAAAGTAACTAAAAAAATATTTTTTTTTCCAAAGTAACTAAAAAAATATATTTTTTTCCAAAGTAACTAAAAAAATATATTTTTTTTCCAAAGTAACTAAAAAAATATTTTTTTTTCCAAAGAAACTAAAAAAATATTTTTTTTTCCAAATTAACTAAAAAAAATATTTTTTTTCCAAAGAAACTAAAAAAATATTTTTTTTTCCAAAGTAACTAAAAAAATATTTTTTTTTCCAAAGTAACTAAAGAAATATTTTTTTTTCCAAAGTAACTAAAAATATATTTTTTTTCCAAAGTAACCAAAAAAATATTTTTTTTTCCAAAGTAACTAAAAAAAATTTTTTTTTCCAAAGTAACTAAAAAAAATTTTTTTTTTCCAAAGTAACTAAACAAATATTTTTTTTTCCAAAGTAACTTAAAAAAAAATTTTTTTTTCCAAAGTAACTAAAAAAATATTTTTTTTTCCAAAGTAACTAAAAAAATATATTTTTTTCCAAAGTAACTAAAAAAATATATTTTTTTTCCAAAGTAACTAAAAAAATATTTTTTTTTCCAAAGAAACTAAAAAAATATTTTTTTTTCCAAATTAACTAAAAAAAATATTTTTTTTCCAAAGAAACTAAAAAAATATTTTTTTTTCCAAAGTAACTAAAAAAATATTTTTTTTTCCAAAGTAACTAAAGAAATATTTTTTTTTCCAAAGTAACTAAAAAAATATTTTTTTTCCAAAGTAACTAAAAAAATATTTTTTTTTCCAAAGTAACTAAAAAAATATTTTTTTTTCCAAAGTAACTAAAAAAATATTTTTTTTTCCAAAGTAAATAAACAAATATTTTTTTTTCCAAAGTAACTAAAAAAATATTTTTTTTTCCAAAGTAACTAAAAAAATATTTTTTTTTCCAAAGTAACTAAAAAAATATTTTTTTTTCCAAAGAAACTAAAAAAATATTTTTTTTCCAAAGTAACTAAAAAAATTTTTTTTTTTCCAAAGTAACTAAAAAAATATTTTTTTTTCCAAAGTAACTAAAAAAATATTTTTTTTTCCAAAGAAACTAAAAAAATATTTTTTTTTCCAAAGTAACTAAAAAATATTTTTTTTTTCCAAAGTAACTAAAAAAATATTTTTTTTTCCAAAGAAACTAAAAAAATATTTTTTTTTCCAAAGTAACTAAAAAATATTTTTTTTTTCCAAAGTAACTAAAAAATTATTTTTTTCCCAAAGTAACTAAAAAAATATTTTTTTTCCAAAGTAACTAAAAAAATATTTTTTTTTCCAAAGTAACTAAAAAAAAATTTTTTTTTCCAAAGTAACTAAAAAAATATTTTTTTTTCCAAAGTAACTAAAAAAATATTTTTTTCCCAAAGTAACTAAAAAAATATTTTTTTTCCAAAGTAACTAAAAAAATATTTTTTTTTCCAAAGTAACTAAAAAAATATTTTTTTTTCCAAAGTAACTAAAAAAATATTTTTTTTTCCAAAGAAACTAAAAAAATATTTTTTTTTCCAAAGTAACTAAAAAAAATTTTTTTTTTCCAAAGTAACTAAAAAAATATATTTTTTTTCCAAAGTAACTAAAAAAATATTTTTTTTCCAAAGAAACTAAAAAAATATTTTTTTTTCCAAATTAACTAAAAAAAATATTTTTTTTCCAAAGAAACTAAAAAAATATTTTTTTTTCCAAAGTAACTAAAAAAATATTTTTTTTTCCAAAGTAACTAAAAAAATATTTTTTTTTCCAAAGTAACTAAAAAAATATTTTTTTTTCCAAAGTAACTAAAAAAATATTTTTTTTTCCAAAGTAACTAAAAAAATATTTTTTTCCCAAAGTAACTAAAAAAATATTTTTTTTTCCAAAGTAACTAAAAAAATATTTTTTTTTCCAAAGTAACTAAAAAAATATTTTTTTTTCCAAAGTAACTAAAAAAATATTTTTTTTCCAAAGAAACTAAAAAAATATTTTTTTTTCCAAAGTAACTAAAAATTTTTTTTTTTTCCAAAGAAACTAAAAAAATATTTTTTTTTTCCAAAGTAACTAAAAAAAAATTTTTTTTTCCAAAGTAACTAAAAAAATATTTTTTTTTCCAAAGAAACTAAAAAATTTTTTTTTTTCCAAAGTAACTAAAAAAAATTTTTTTTTTCCAAAGTAACTAAAAAATTATTTTTTTTCCCAAAGTAACTAAAAAAATATTTTTTTTTCCAAAGTAACCAAAAAAATATTTTTTTTTCCAAAGTAACTAAAAAAATATTTTTTTTTCCAAAGTAACTAAAAAAAATTTTTTTTTTCCAAAGTAACTAAAAAAATATTTTTTTTTCCAAAGTAACTTAAAAAAATTTTTTTTTTTCCAAAGTAACTAAAAAAATATTTTTTTTTCCAAAGTAACTAAAAAAATATATTTTTTTCCAAAGAAACTAAAAAAATATTTTTTTTTCCAAAGTAACTAAAAAATATTTTTTTTTTCCAAAGTAACTAAAAAATTATTTTTTTCCCAAAGTAACTAAAAAAATATTTTTTTTTCCAAAGTAACTAAAAAAATATTTTTTTTTCCAAAGTAACTAAAAAAAAAAATTTTTTTCCAAAGTAACTAAAAAAATATTTTTTTTTCCAAAGTAACTAAAAAAATATTTTTTTCCCAAAGTAACTAAAAAAATATTTTTTTTTCCAAAGTAACTAAAAAAATATTTTTTTTTCCAAAGTAACTAAAAAAATATTTTTTTTTCCAAAGTAACTAAAAAAATATTTTTTTTTCCAAAGAAACTAAAAAAATATTTTTTTTTCCAAAGTAACTAAAAAAAAATTTTTTTTTCCAAAGTAACTAAAAAAATATATTTTTTTTCCAAAGTAACTAAAAAAATATTTTTTTTCCAAAGAAACTAAAAAAATATTTTTTTTTCCAAATTAACTAAAAAAAATATTTTTTTTCCAAAGAAACTAAAAAAATATTTTTTTTTCCAAAGTAACTAAAAAAATATTTTTTTTTCCAAAGTAACTAAAAAAATATATTTTTTTCCAAAGTAACTAAAAAAATATTTTTTTTTCCAAAGTAACTAAAAAAATATTTTTTTTTCCAAAGTAACTAAAAAAATATTTTTTTCCCAAAGTAACTAAAAAAATATTTTTTTTTCCAAAGTAACTAAAAAAATATTTTTTTTTCCAAAGTAACTAAAAAAATATTTTTTTTTCCAAAGTAACTAAAAAAATATTTTTTTTCCAAAGAAACTAAAAAAATATTTTTTTTTCCAAAGTAACTAAAAAATTTTTTTTTTTTCCAAAGAAACTAAAAAAATATTTTTTTTTTCCAAAGTAACTAAAAAAAAATTTTTTTTCCAAAGTAACTAAAAAAATATTTTTTTTTCCAAAGAAACTAAAAAAAAATATTTTTTTCCAAAGTAACTAAAAAAAATTTTTTTTTTCCAAAGTAACTAAAAAATTATTTTTTTTCCCAAAGTAACTAAAAAAATATTTTTTTTTCCAAAGTAACCAAAAAAATATATTTTTTTCCAAAGTAACTAAAAAAATATTTTTTTTTCCAAAGTAACTAAAAAATTTTTTTTTTTTCCAAAGTAACTAAAAAAATATTTTTTTTTCCAAAGTAACTTAAAAAAAAAAATTTTTTTCCAAAGTAACTAAAAAAATATTTTTTTTTCCAAAGTAACTAAAAAAATATATTTTTTTCCAAAGTAACTAAAAAAATATATTTTTTTCCAAAGAAACTAAAAAAATATTTTTTTTTCCAAAGTAACTAAAAAAATATTTTTTTTTCCAAAGTAATTAAAAAAATATTTTTTTTTCCAAAGTAACTAAAAAAATTATTTTTTTTCCAAAGTAACTAAAAAAATATTTTTTTTTCCAAAGTAACTAAAAAAATATTTTTTTTTCCAAAGTAACTAAAAAAATATTTTTTTTTCCAAAGTAACTAAAAAAATATTTTTTTCCCAAAGTAACTAAAAAAATATTTTTTTTTCCAAAGTAACTAAAAAAATATTTTTTTTTCCAAAGTAACTAAAAAAATATTTTTTTTTCCAAAGTAACTAAAAAAATATTTTTTTTTCCAAAGAAACTAAAAAAATATTTTTTTTTCCAAAGTAACTAAAAAATTATTTTTTTTTTCCAAAGTAACTAAAAAAATATATTTTTTTTCCAAAGTAACTAAAAAAATATTTTTTTTCCAAAGAAACTAAAAAAATATTTTTTTTTCCAAATTAACTAAAAAAAATATTTTTTTTCCAAAGAAACTAAAAAAATATTTTTTTTTCCAAAGTAACTAAAAAAATATTTTTTTTTCCAAAGTAACTAAAAAAATATTTTTTTTTCCAAAGTAACTAAAAAAATATTTTTTTTTCCAAAGTAACTAAAAAAATATTTTTTTTTCCAAAGTAACTAAAAAAATATTTTTTTCCCAAAGTAACTAAAAAAATATTTTTTTTTCCAAAGTAACTAAAAAAATATTTTTTTTTCCAAAGAAACTAAAAAAAAATTTTTTTTTCCAAAGTAACTAAAAAAAATTTTTTTTTTCCAAAGTAACTAAAAAAATTTTTTTTTTCCCAAAGTAACTAAAAAAATATTTTTTTTTCCAAAGTAACCAAAAAAATATATTTTTTTCCAAAGTAACTAAAAAAATATTTTTTTTTCCAAAGTAACTAAAAAATTTTTTTTTTTTCCAAAGTAACTAAAAAAATATTTTTTTTTCCAAAGTAACTTAAAAAAAAAAAAAATTTCCAAAGTAACTAAAAAAATATTTTTTTTTCCAAAGTAACTAAAAAAATATATTTTTTTCCAAAGTAACTAAAAAAATATATTTTTTTCCAAAGAAACTAAAAAAATATTTTTTTTTCCAAGTAACTAAAAAAATATTTTTTTTTCCAAAGTAATTAAAAAAATATTTTTTTTTCCAAAGTAACTAAAAAAATTATTTTTTTTCCAAAGTAACTAAAAAAATATTTTTTTTTCCAAAGTAACTAAAAAAATATTTTTTTTTCCAAAGTAACTAAAAAAATATTTTTTTTCCAAAGTAACTAAAAAAAATTTTTTTTTTCCAAAGTAACTAAAAAAATATTTTTTTTTCCAAAGTAACTAAAAAAATATTTTTTTCCCAAAGTAACTAAAAAAATATTTTTTTTTCCAAAGTAACTAAAAAAATATTTTTTTTTCCAAAGTAACTAAAAAAATATTTTTTTTTCCAAAGTAACTAAAAAAATATTTTTTTTTCCAAAGAAACTAAAAAAATATTTTTTTTTCCAAAGTAACTAAAAAAATTTTTTTTTTTCCAAAGTAACTAAAAAAATATATTTTTTTTCCAAAGTAACTAAAAAAATATTTTTTTTCCAAAGAAACTAAAAAAATATTTTTTTTTCCAAATTAACTAAAAAAAATATTTTTTTTCCAAAGAAACTAAAAAAATATTTTTTTTTCCAAAGTAACTAAAAAAATATTTTTTTTTCCAAAGTAACTAAAAAAATATTTTTTTTTCCAAAGTAACTAAAAAAATATTTTTTTTTCCAAAGTAACTAAAAAAATATTTTTTTTTCCAAAGTAACTAAAAAAATATTTTTTTCCCAAAGTAACTAAAAAAATATTTTTTTTTCCAAAGTAACTAAAAAAATATTTTTTTTTCCAAAGTAACTAAAAAATTTTTTTTTTTCCAAAGTAACTAAAAAAAAAAATTTTTTTCCAAAGTAACTAAAAAAATATTTTTTTTTCCAAAGTAACTAAAAAAATATTTTTTTTTCCAAAGTAACTAAAAAAATATTTTTTTTTCCAAAGAAACTAAAAAAATATATTTTTTTCCAAAGTAACTAAAAAAATATTTTTTTTTCCAAAGTAACTAAAAAAATATTTTTTTTTCCAAAGTAACTAAAAAAATATTTTTTTTCCCAAAGAAACTAAAAAAAAATTTTTTTTCCCAAAGTAACTAAAACAATTTTTTTTTTCCAAAGAAACTAAAAAAATATTTTTTTTTCCAAAGTAACTAAAAAAATATTTTTTTTTCCAAAGTAACTAAAAAAATATTTTTTTTTCCAAAGTAACTAAAAAAATATTTTTTTTCCAAAGTAACTAAAAAAATATTTTTTTTTCCAAAGTAACTAAAAAAATATTTTTTTTTCCAAAGTAACTAAAAAAATATTTTTTTTTCCAAAGTAACTAAAAAAATATTTTTTTTCCAAAGAAACTAAAAAAATATTTTTTTTTCCAAAGTAACTAAAAAAATTTTTTTTTTTCCAAAGAAACTAAAAAAATATTTTTTTTTTCCAAAGTAACTAAAAAAAAATTTTTTTTTCCAAAGTAACTAAAAAAATATTTTTTTTTCCAAAGAAACTAAAAAAAAAAATTTTTTTCCAAAGTAACTAAAAAAAATTTTTTTTTTCCAAAGTAACTAAAAAATTATTTTTTTTCCCAAAGTAACTAAAAAAATATTTTTTTTTCCAAAGTAACCAAAAAATTATTTTTTTTTCCAAAGTAACTAAAAAAATATTTTTTTTTCCAAAGTAACTAAAAAAAATTTTTTTTTTCCAAAGTAACTAAACAAATATTTTTTTTTCCAAAGTAACTTAAAAAAAAAAATTTTTTTCCAAAGTAACTAAAAAAATATTTTTTTTTCCAAAGTAACTAAAAAAATATATTTTTTTCCAAAGTAACTAAAAAAATATATTTTTTTTCCAAAGTAACTAAAAAAATATTTTTTTTTCCAAAGAAACTAAAAAAATATTTTTTTTTCCAAATTAACTAAAAAAAATATTTTTTTTCCAAAGAAACTAAAAAAATATTTTTTTTTCCAAATTAACTAAAAAAAATATTTTTTTTCCAAAGAAACTAAAAAAATATTTTTTTTTCCAAAGTAACTAAAAAATATTTTTTTTTTCCAAAGTAACTAAAAAATTATTTTTTTTTCCAAAGTAACTAAAAAAATATTTTTTTTTCCAAAGTAACTAAAAAAATATTTTTTTTTCCAAAGAAACTAAAAAAATATTTTTTTTTCCAAAGTAACTAAAAAAAATTTTTTTTTTCCAAAGTAACTAAAAAAATATTTTTTTTTCCAAAGTAACTAAAAAAATATTTTTTTTTCCAAAGAAACTAAAAAAATATTTTTTTTTCCAAAGTAACTAAAAAAAATATTTTTTTTCCAAAGTAACTAAAAAAATATTTTTTTTTCCAAAGAAACTAAAAAAATATTTTTTTTTCCAAAGTAACTAAAAAATATTTTTTTTTTCCAAAGTAACTAAAAAATTATTTTTTTCCCAAAGTAACTAAAAAAATATTTTTTTTTCCAAAGTAACTAAAAAAATATTTTTTTTTCCAAAGTAACTAAAAAAAAATTTTTTTTTCCAAAGTAACTAAAAAAATATTTTTTTTTCCAAAGTAACTAAAAAAATATTTTTTTCCCAAAGTAACTAAAAAAATATTTTTTTTTCCAAAGTAACTAAAAAAATATTTTTTTTTCCAAAGTAACTAAAAAAATATTTTTTTTTCCAAAGTAACTAAAAAAAATTTTTTTTTTCCAAAGAAACTAAAAAAATATTTTTTTTTCCAAAGTAACTAAAAAAAATTTTTTTTTTCCAAAGTAACTAAAAAAATATATTTTTTTTCCAAAGTAACTAAAAAAATATTTTTTTTCCAAAGAAACTAAAAAAATATTTTTTTTTCCAAATTAACTAAAAAAAATATTTTTTTTCCAAAGAAACTAAAAAAATATTTTTTTTTCCAAAGTAACTAAAAAAATATTTTTTTTTCCAAAGTAACTAAAAAAATATTTTTTTTTCCAAAGTAACTAAAAAAATATTTTTTTTTCCAAAGTAACTAAAAAAATATTTTTTTTTCCAAAGTAACTAAAAAAATATTTTTTTCCCAAAGTAACTAAAAAAATATTTTTTTTTCCAAAGTAACTAAAAAAATATTTTTTTTTCCAAAGTAACTAAAAAAATATTTTTTTTTCCAAAGTAACTAAAAAAATATTTTTTTTCCAAAGAAACTAAAAAAATATTTTTTTTTCCAAAGTAACTAAAAAATTATTTTTTTTCCAAAGAAACTAAAAAAAAATTTTTTTTTTCCAAAGTAACTAAAAAAAAATTTTTTTTTCCAAAGTAACTAAAAAAATATTTTTTTTTCCAAAGAAACTAAAAAAAATTTTTTTTTCCAAAGTAACTAAAAAAAATTTTTTTTTTCCAAAGTAACTAAAAAATTATTTTTTTTCCCAAAGTAACTAAAAAAATATTTTTTTTTCCAAAGTAACCAAAAAAATATTTTTTTTTCCAAAGTAACTAAAAAAATATTTTTTTTTCCAAAGTAACTAAAAAAAATTTTTTTTTTCCAAAGTAACTAAAAAAATATTTTTTTTTCCAAAGTAACTTAAAAAAAAATTTTTTTTTCCAAAGTAACTAAAAAAATATTTTTTTTTCCAAAGTAACTAAAAAAATATATTTTTTTCCAAAGAAACTAAAAAAATATTTTTTTTTCCAAAGTAACTAAAAAATATATTTTTTTTCCAAAGTAACTAAAAAATTATTTTTTTCCCAAAGTAACTAAAAAAATAATTTTTTTTCCAAAGTAACTAAAAAAATATTTTTTTTTCCAAAGTAACTAAAAAAAATTTTTTTTTTCCAAAGTAACTAAAAAAATATTTTTTTTTCCAAAGTAACTAAAAAAATATTTTTTTCCCAAAGTAACTAAAAAAATATTTTTTTTTCCAAAGTAACTAAAAAAATATTTTTTTTTCCAAAGTAACTAAAAAAATATTTTTTTTTCCAAAGTAACTAAAAAAATATTTTTTTTTCCAAAGAAACTAAAAAAATATTTTTTTTTCCAAAGTAACTAAAAAAAATTTTTTTTTTCCAAAGTAACTAAAAAAATATATTTTTTTTCCAAAGTAACTAAAAAAATATTTTTTTTCCAAAGAAACTAAAAAAATATTTTTTTTTCCAAAGAAACTAAAAAAATATTTTTTTTTCCAAATTAACTAAAAAAAATATTTTTTTTCCAAAGAAACTAAAAAAATATTTTTTTTTCCAAAGTAACTAAAAAAATATTTTTTTTTCCAAAGTAACTAAAAAAATATTTTTTTTTCCAAAGTAACTAAAAAAATATTTTTTTTTCCAAAGTAACTAAAAAAATATTTTTTTCCCAAAGTAACTAAAAAAATATTTTTTTTTCCAAAGTAACTAAAAAAATATTTTTTTTTCCAAAGTAACTAAAAAAATATTTTTTTTCCCAAAGTAACTAAAAAAATATTTTTTTTTCCAAAGTAACCAAAAAAATATATTTTTTTCCAAAGTAACTAAAAAAATATTTTTTTTTCCAAAGTAACTAAAAATTTTTTTTTTTTTCCAAAGTAACTAAAAAAATATTTTTTTTTCCAAAGTAACTTAAAAAAAAATTTTTTTTTCCAAAGTAACTAAAAAAATATTTTTTTTTCCAAAGTAACTAAAAAAATATTTTTTTTTCCAAAGTAATTAAAAAAATATTTTTTTTTCCAAAGTAACTAAAAAAATTATTTTTTTTCCAAAGTAACTAAAAAAATATTTTTTTTTCCAAAGTAACTAAAAAAATATTTTTTTTTCCAAAGTAACTAAAAAAATATTTTTTTTCCAAAGTAACTAAAAAAAATTTTTTTTTTCCAAAGTAACTAAAAAAATATTTTTTTTTCCAAAGTAACTAAAAAAATATTTTTTTCCCAAAGTAACTAAAAAAATATTTTTTTTTCCAAAGTAACTAAAAAAATATTTTTTTTTCCAAAGTAACTAAAAAAATATTTTTTTTTCCAAAGTAACTAAAAAAATATTTTTTTTTCCAAAGAAACTAAAAAAATATTTTTTTTTCCAAAGTAACTAAAAAAATATTTTTTTTTCCAAAGTAACTAAAAAAATATTTTTTTTTTCCAAAGTAACTAAAAAAATATTTTTTTTCCAAAGAAACTAAAAAAATATTTTTTTTTCCAAATTAACTAAAAAAAATATTTTTTTTCCAAAGAAACTAAAAAAATATTTTTTTTTCCAAAGTAACTAAAAAAATATTTTTTTTTCCAAAGTAACTAAAAAAATATTTTTTTTTCCAAAGTAACTAAAAAAATATTTTTTTTTCCAAAGTAACTAAAAAAATATTTTTTTTTCCAAAGTAACTAAAAAAATATTTTTTTCCCAAAGTAACTAAAAAAATATTTTTTTTTCCAAAGTAACTAAAAAAATATTTTTTTTTCCAAAGTAACTAAAAAAAATTTTTTTTCCAAAGTAACTAAAAAAAATATTTTTTTTCCAAAGTAACTAAAAAAATATTTTTTTTTCCAAAGTAACTAAAAAAATATTTTTTTTTCCAAAGTAACTAAAAAAATATTTTTTTTTCCAAAGAAACTAAAAAAATATATTTTTTTCCAAAGTAACTAAAAAAATATTTTTTTTTCCAAAGTAACTAAAAAAATATTTTTTTTTCCAAAGTAACTAAAAAAATATTTTTTTTCCCAAAGAAACTAAAAAAAATTTTTTTTTCCCAAAGTAACTAAAACAATTTTTTTTTTCCAAAGAAACTAAAAAAATATTTTTTTTTCCAAAGTAACTAAAAAAATATTTTTTTTTCCAAAGTAACTAAAAAAATATTTTTTTTTCCAAAGTAACTAAAAAAATATTTTTTTTTCCAAAGTAACTAAAAAAATATTTTTTTTTCCAAAATAACTAAAAAAATATTTTTTTTTCCAAAGTAACTAAAAAAAAATTTTTTTTTCCAAAATAACTAAAAAAATGTTTTTTTTTCCAAAGTAACTAAAAAAATATTTTTTTTCCAAAGTAACTAAAAAAATATTTTTTTTTCCAAAGTAACTAAAAAAATATTTTTTTTTCCAAAGTAACTAAAAAAATATTTTTTTTTCCAAAGTAACTAAAAAAATATTTTTTTTTCCAAAGAAACTAAAAAAATATTTTTTTTTCCAAAGTAACTAAAAAAAAATTTTTTTTTCCAAAGTAACTAAAAAAATATTTTTTTTTTCCAAAGTAACTAAAAAAAATTTTTTTTTTCCAAAGTAACTAAAAAAATATTTTTTTTTCCAAATTAACTAAAAAAAATATTTTTTTTCCAAAGAAACTAAAAAAATATTTTTTTTTCCAAATTAACTAAAAAAAATATTTTTTTTCCAAAGAAACTAAAAAAATATTTTTTTTTCCAAAGTAACTAAAAAAATATTTTTTTTTCCAAAGTAACTAAAAAAATATTTTTTTTTCCAAAGTAACTAAAAAAATATTTTTTTTTCCAAAGTAACTAAAAAAATATTTTTTTTTCCAAAGTAACTAAAAAAATATTTTTTTCCCAAAGTAACTAAAAAAATATTTTTTTTTCCAAAGTAACTAAAAAAATATTTTTTTTTCCAAAGTAACTAAAAAAATATTTTTTTTTCCAAAGTAACTAAAAAAATATTTTTTTTCCAAAGAAACTAAAAAAATATTTTTTTTTCCAAAGTAACTAAAAAATTATTTTTTTTCCAAAGAAACTAAAAAAAAATTTTTTTTTTCCAAAGTAACTAAAAAAAAATTTTTTTTTCCAAAGTAACTAAAAAAATATTTTTTTTTCCAAAGAAACTAAAAAAAATTTTTTTTTCCAAAGTAACTAAAAAAAATTTTTTTTTTCCAAAGTAACTAAAAAATTATTTTTTTTCCCAAAGTAACTAAAAAAATATTTTTTTTTCCAAAGTAACCAAAAAAATATTTTTTTTTCCAAAGTAACTAAAAAAATATTTTTTTTTCCAAAGTAACTAAAAAAAATTTTTTTTTTCCAAAGTAACTAAAAAAATATTTTTTTTTCCAAAGTAACTTAAAAAAAAATTTTTTTTTCCAAAGTAACTAAAAAAATATTTTTTTTTCCAAAGTAACTAAAAAAATATATTTTTTTCCAAAGAAACTAAAAAAATATTTTTTTTTCCAAAGTAACTAAAAAATATATTTTTTTTCCAAAGTAACTAAAAAATTATTTTTTTCCCAAAGTAACTAAAAAAATAATTTTTTTTCCAAAGTAACTAAAAAAATATTTTTTTTTCCAAAGTAACTAAAAAAAATTTTTTTTTTCCAAAGTAACTAAAAAAATATTTTTTTTTCCAAAGTAACTAAAAAAATATTTTTTTCCCAAAGTAACTAAAAAAATATTTTTTTTTCCAAAGTAACTAAAAAAATATTTTTTTTTCCAAAGTAACTAAAAAAATATTTTTTTTTCCAAAGTAACTAAAAAAATATTTTTTTTTCCAAAGAAACTAAAAAAATATTTTTTTTTCCAAAGTAACTAAAAAAAATTTTTTTTTTCCAAAGTAACTAAAAAAATATATTTTTTTTCCAAAGTAACTAAAAAAATATTTTTTTTCCAAAGAAACTAAAAAAATATTTTTTTTTCCAAAGAAACTAAAAAAATATTTTTTTTTCCAAATTAACTAAAAAAAATATTTTTTTTCCAAAGAAACTAAAAAAATATTTTTTTTTCCAAAGTAACTAAAAAAATATTTTTTTTTCCAAAGTAACTAAAAAAATATTTTTTTTTCCAAAGTAACTAAAAAAATATTTTTTTTTCCAAAGTAACTAAAAAAATATTTTTTTCCCAAAGTAACTAAAAAAATATTTTTTTTTCCAAAGTAACTAAAAAAATATTTTTTTTTCCAAAGTAACTAAAAAAATATTTTTTTTCCCAAAGTAACTAAAAAAATATTTTTTTTTCCAAAGTAACCAAAAAAATATATTTTTTTCCAAAGTAACTAAAAAAATATTTTTTTTTCCAAAGTAACTAAAAATTTTTTTTTTTTTCCAAAGTAACTAAAAAAATATTTTTTTTTCCAAAGTAACTTAAAAAAAAATTTTTTTTTCCAAAGTAACTAAAAAAATATTTTTTTTTCCAAAGTAACTAAAAAAATATTTTTTTTTCCAAAGTAATTAAAAAAATATTTTTTTTTCCAAAGTAACTAAAAAAATTATTTTTTTTCCAAAGTAACTAAAAAAATATTTTTTTTTCCAAAGTAACTAAAAAAATATTTTTTTTTCCAAAGTAACTAAAAAAATATTTTTTTTCCAAAGTAACTAAAAAAAATTTTTTTTTTCCAAAGTAACTAAAAAAATATTTTTTTTTCCAAAGTAACTAAAAAAATATTTTTTTCCCAAAGTAACTAAAAAAATATTTTTTTTTCCAAAGTAACTAAAAAAATATTTTTTTTTCCAAAGTAACTAAAAAAATATTTTTTTTTCCAAAGTAACTAAAAAAATATTTTTTTTTCCAAAGAAACTAAAAAAATATTTTTTTTTCCAAAGTAACTAAAAAAATATTTTTTTTTCCAAAGTAACTAAAAAAATATTTTTTTTTTCCAAAGTAACTAAAAAAATATTTTTTTTCCAAAGAAACTAAAAAAATATTTTTTTTTCCAAATTAACTAAAAAAAATATTTTTTTTCCAAAGAAACTAAAAAAATATTTTTTTTTCCAAAGTAACTAAAAAAATATTTTTTTTTCCAAAGTAACTAAAAAAATATTTTTTTTTCCAAAGTAACTAAAAAAATATTTTTTTTTCCAAAGTAACTAAAAAAATATTTTTTTTTCCAAAGTAACTAAAAAAATATTTTTTTCCCAAAGTAACTAAAAAAATATTTTTTTTTCCAAAGTAACTAAAAAAATATTTTTTTTTCCAAAGTAACTAAAAAAAATTTTTTTTCCAAAGTAACTAAAAAAAATATTTTTTTTCCAAAGTAACTAAAAAAATATTTTTTTTTCCAAAGTAACTAAAAAAATATTTTTTTTTCCAAAGTAACTAAAAAAATATTTTTTTTTCCAAAGAAACTAAAAAAATATATTTTTTTCCAAAGTAACTAAAAAAATATTTTTTTTTCCAAAGTAACTAAAAAAATATTTTTTTTTCCAAAGTAACTAAAAAAATATTTTTTTTCCCAAAGAAACTAAAAAAAATTTTTTTTTCCCAAAGTAACTAAAACAATTTTTTTTTTCCAAAGAAACTAAAAAAATATTTTTTTTTCCAAAGTAACTAAAAAAATATTTTTTTTTCCAAAGTAACTAAAAAAATATTTTTTTTTCCAAAGTAACTAAAAAAATATTTTTTTTTCCAAAGTAACTAAAAAAATATTTTTTTTTCCAAAATAACTAAAAAAATATTTTTTTTTCCAAAGTAACTAAAAAAATATTTTTTTTTCCAAAATAACTAAAAAAATGTTTTTTTTTCCAAAGTAACTAAAAAAATATTTTTTTTCCAAAGTAACTAAAAAAATATTTTTTTTTCCAAAGTAACTAAAAAAATATTTTTTTTTCCAAAGTAACTAAAAAAATATTTTTTTTTCCAAAGTAACTAAAAAAATATTTTTTTTTCCAAAGAAACTAAAAAAATATTTTTTTTTCCAAAGTAACTAAAAAAAAATTTTTTTTTCCAAAGTAACTAAAAAAATATTTTTTTTTTCCAAAGTAACTAAAAAAAATTTTTTTTTTCCAAAGTAACTAAAAAAATATTTTTTTTTCCAAAATAACTAAAAAAATGTTTTTTTTTCCAAAGTAACTAAAAAAATATTTTTTTTCCAAAGTAACTAAAAAAATATTTTTTTTTCCAAAGTAACTAAAAAAATATTTTTTTTTCCAAAGTAACTAAAAAAATATTTTTTTTTCCAAAGTAACTAAAAAAATATTTTTTTTCCAAAGAAACTAAAAAAATATTTTTTTTTCCAAAGTAACTAAAAAATTTTTTTTTTTTCCAAAGAAACTAAAAAAATATTTTTTTTTTCCAAAGTAACTAAAAAAAATTTTTTTTTTCCAAAGTAACTAAAAAAATATTTTTTTTTCCAAAGAAACTAAAAAAAAAAAAAAATTTCCAAAGTAACTAAAAAATTTTTTTTTTTTCCAAAGTAACTAAAAAATTATTTTTTTTCCCAAAGTAACTAAAAAAATATTTTTTTTTCCAAAGTAACCAAAAAAATATTTTTTTTTCCAAAGTAACTAAAAAAATATTTTTTTTTCCAAAGTAACTTAAAAAAAAAATTTTTTTTCCAAAGTAACTAAAAAAATATATTTTTTTCCAAAGTAACTAAAAAAATATATTTTTTTCCAAAGTAACTAAAAAAATATATTTTTTTTCCAAAGTAACTAAAAAAATATTTTTTTTTCCAAAGAAACTAAAAAAATATTTTTTTTTCCAAATTAACTAAAAAATATATTTTTTTTCCAAAGAAACTAAAAAAATATTTTTTTTTCCAAAGTAACTAAAAAAATATTTTTTTTTCCAAAGTAACTAAAAAAATATTTTTTTTTCCAAAGTAACTAAAAAAATATTTTTTTTCCAAAGTAACTAAAAAAATATTTTTTTTTCCAAAGTAACTAAAAAAATATTTTTTTTTCCAAAGTAACTAAAAAAATATTTTTTTTTCCAAAGTAACTAAAAAAATATTTTTTTTCCAAAGTAAATAAACAAATATTTTTTTTTCCAAAGTAACTAAAAAAATATTTTTTTTTCCAAAGTAACTAAAAAAATTTTTTTTTTTCCAAAGTAACTAAAAAAATATTTTTTTTTCCAAAGTAACTAAAAAAATATTTTTTTTTCCAAAGAAACTAAAAAAATATTTTTTTTTCCAAAGTAACTAAAAAAAATATTTTTTTTCCAAAGTAACTAAAAAAATATTTTTTTTTCCAAAGAAACTAAAAAAATATTTTTTTTTCCAAAGTAACTAAAAAATATTTTTTTTTTCCAAAGTAACTAAAAAATTATTTTTTTCCCAAAGTAACTAAAAAAATATTTTTTTTTCCAAAGTAACTTAAAAAAAAATATTTTTTTCCAAAGTAACTAAAAAAATATTTTTTTTTCCAAAGTAACTAAAAAAATATATTTTTTTCCAAAGTAACTAAAAAAATATATTTTTTTCCAAAGAAACTAAAAAAATATTTTTTTTTCCAAAGTAACTAAAAAAATATTTTTTTTTCCAAAGTAATTAAAAAAATATTTTTTTTTCCAAAGTAACTAAAAAAATTATTTTTTTTCCAAAGTAACTAAAAAAATATTTTTTTTTCCAAAGTAACTAAAAAAATATTTTTTTTTCCAAAGTAACTAAAAAAATATTTTTTTTCCAAAGTAACTAAAAAAATTTTTTTTTTTCCAAAGTAACTAAAAAAATATTTTTTTTTCCAAAGTAACTAAAAAAATATTTTTTTCCCAAAGTAACTAAAAAAATATTTTTTTTTCCAAAGTAACTAAAAAAATATTTTTTTTTCCAAAGTAACTAAAAAAATATTTTTTTTTCCAAAGTAACTAAAAAAATATTTTTTTTTCCAAAGAAACTAAAAAAATATTTTTTTTTTCCAAAGTAACTAAAAAAATTTTTTTTTTCCAAAGTAACTAAAAAAATATATTTTTTTTCCAAAGTAACTAAAAAAATATTTTTTTTCCAAAGAAACTAAAAAAATATTTTTTTTTCCAAATTAACTAAAAAAAATATTTTTTTTCCAAAGAAACTAAAAAAATATTTTTTTTTCCAAAGTAACTAAAAAAATATTTTTTTTTCCAAAGTAACTAAAAAAATATTTTTTTTTCCAAAGTAACTAAAAAAATATTTTTTTTTCCAAAGTAACTAAAAAAATATTTTTTTTTCCAAAGTAACTAAAAAAATATTTTTTTCCCAAAGTAACTAAAAAAATATTTTTTTTTCCAAAGTAACTAAAAAAATATTTTTTTTTCCAAAGTAACTAAAAAATATTTTTTTTTCCAAAGTAACTAAAAAAAAATTTTTTTTTCTAAAGTAACTAAAAAAATATTTTTTTTTCCAAAGTAACTAAAAAAATATTTTTTTTTCCAAAGTAACTAAAAAAATATTTTTTTTTCCAAAGAAACTAAAAAAATATATTTTTTTCCAAAGTAACTAAAAAAATATTTTTTTTTCCAAAGTAACTAAAAAAATATTTTTTTTTCCAAAGTAACTAAAAAAATATTTTTTTTTCCAAAGTAACTAAAAAAATATATTTTTTTCCAAAGTAACTAAAAAAATATATTTTTTTTCCAAAGTAACTAAAAAAATATTTTTTTTTCCAAAATAACTAAAAAAATGTTTTTTTTTCCAAAGTAACTAAAAAAATATTTTTTTTCCAAAGTAACTAAAAAAATATTTTTTTTTCCAAAGTAACTAAAAAAATATTTTTTTTTCCAAAGTAACTAAAAAAATATTTTTTTTTCCAAAGTAACTAAAAAAATATTTTTTTTCCAAAGAAACTAAAAAAATATTTTTTTTTCCAAAGTAACTAAAAAAATTTTTTTTTTTCCAAAGAAACTAAAAAAATATTTTTTTTTTCCAAAGTAACTAAAAAAAATTTTTTTTTTCCAAAGTAACTAAAAAAATATTTTTTTTTCCAAAGAAACTAAAAAAAAAAAAAAATTTCCAAAGTAACTAAAAAAATTTTTTTTTTTCCAAAGTAACTAAAAAATTATTTTTTTTCCCAAAGTAACTAAAAAAATTTTTTTTTTTCCAAAGTAACCAAAAAAATATTTTTTTTTCCAAAGTAACTAAAAAAATATTTTTTTTTCCAAAGTAACTAAAAAAATTTTTTTTTTTCCAAAGTAACTAAAAAAATATTTTTTTTTCCAAAGTAACTTAAAAAAAAAATTTTTTTTCCAAAGTAACTAAAAAAATATTTTTTTTTCCAAAGTAACTAAAAAAATATATTTTTTTCCAAAGTAACTAAAAAAATATATTTTTTTTCCAAAGTAACTAAAAAAAAATTTTTTTCCAAAGTAACTAAAAAAATATTTTTTTTTCCAAATTAACTAAAAAAAATATTTTTTTTCCAAAGAAACTAAAAAAATATTTTTTTTTCCAAAGTAACTAAAAAAATATTTTTTTTTCCAAAGTAACTAAAAAAAATTTTTTTTTCCAAAGTAACTAAAAAAATATATTTTTTTTCCAAAGTAACTAAAAAAATATTTTTTTTCCAAAGAAACTAAAAAAATATTTTTTTTTCCAAATTAACTAAAAAAAATATTTTTTTTCCAAAGAAACTAAAAAAATATTTTTTTTTCCAAAGTAACTAAAAAAATATTTTTTTTTCCAAAGTAACTAAAAAAATTTTTTTTTTTCCAAAGTAACTAAAAAAATATTTTTTTTTCCAAAGTAACTAAAAAAATATTTTTTTTTCCAAAGTAACTAAAAAAATATTTTTTTCCCAAAGTAACTAAAAAAATATTTTTTTTTCCAAAGTAACTAAAAAAATATTTTTTTTTCCAAAGTAACTAAAAAATTTTTTTTTTTCCAAAGTAACTAAAAAAAAAATTTTTTTTCCAAAGTAACTAAAAAAATATTTTTTTTTCCAAAGTAACTAAAAAAATATTTTTTTTTCCAAAGTAACTAAAAAAATATTTTTTTTTCCAAAGAAACTAAAAAAATATATTTTTTTCCAAAGTAACTAAAAAAATATTTTTTTTTCCAAAGTAACTAAAAAAATATTTTTTTTTCCAAAGTAACTAAAAAAATATTTTTTTTTCCAAAGTAACTAAAAAAATATATTTTTTTCCAAAGTAACTAAAAAAATATATTTTTTTTCCAAAGTAACTAAAAAAATATTTTTTTTTCCAAAATAACTAAAAAAATGTTTTTTTTTCCAAAGTAACTAAAAAAATATTTTTTTTCCAAAGTAACTAAAAAAATATTTTTTTTTCCAAAGTAACTAAAAAAATATTTTTTTTTCCAAAGTAACTAAAAAAATATTTTTTTTTCCAAAGTAACTAAAAAAATATTTTTTTTCCAAAGAAACTAAAAAAATATTTTTTTTTCCAAAGTAACTAAAAAATTTTTTTTTTTTCCAAAGAAACTAAAAAAATATTATTTTTTTTTCCAAAGTAACTAAAAAAAAATTTTTTTTTCCAAAGTAACTAAAAAAATATTTTTTTTTCCAAAGAAACTAAAAAAAAAAAAATTTTCCAAAGTAACTAAAAAAATTTTTTTTTTTCCAAAGTAACTAAAAAATTATTTTTTTTCCCAAAGTAACTAAAAAAATTTTTTTTTTTCCAAAGTAACCAAAAAAATATTTTTTTTTCCAAAGTAACTAAAAAAATATTTTTTTTTCCAAAGTAACTAAAAAAATTTTTTTTTTTCCAAAGTAACTAAAAAAATATTTTTTTTTTCCAAAGTAACTTAAAAAAAAAAATTTTTTTCCAAAGTAACTAAAAAAATATTTTTTTTTCCAAAGTAACTAAAAAAATATATTTTTTTCCAAAGTAACTAAAAAAATATATTTTTTTTCCAAAGTAACTAAAAAAAAAAATTTTTTTCCAAAGAAACTAAAAAAATATTTTTTTTTCCAAATTAACTAAAAAAAATATTTTTTTTCCAAAGAAACTAAAAAAATATTTTTTTTTCCAAAGTAACTAAAAAAATATTTTTTTTTCCAAAGTAACTAAAAAAATATTTTTTTTTCCAAAGTAACTAAAAAAATATTTTTTTTCCAAAGTAACTAAAAAAATATTTTTTTTTCCAAAGTAACTAAAAAAATATTTTTTTTTCCAAAGTAACTAAAAAAATATTTTTTTTTCCAAAGTAACTAAAAAAATATTTTTTTTCCAAAGTAAATAAACAAATATTTTTTTTTCCAAAGTAACTAAAAAAATATTTTTTTTTCCAAAGTAACTAAAAAAATATTTTTTTTTCCAAAGTAACTAAAAAAATATTTTTTTTTCCAAAGAAACTAAAAAAATATTTTTTTTTCCAAAGTAACTAAAAAAAATTTTTTTTTTCCAAAGTAACTAAAAAAATATTTTTTTTTCCAAAGTAACTAAAAAAATATTTTTTTTTCCAAAGAAACTAAAAAAATATTTTTTTTTCCAAAGTAACTAAAAAAAATATTTTTTTTCCAAAGTAACTAAAAAAATATTTTTTTTTCCAAAGAAACTAAAAAAATATTTTTTTTTCCAAAGTAACTAAAAAATATTTTTTTTTTCCAAAGTAACTAAAAAATTATTTTTTTCCCAAAGTAACTAAAAAAATATTTTTTTTTCCAAAGTAACTAAAAAAATATTTTTTTTTCCAAAGTAACTAAAAAAAAATTTTTTTTTCCAAAGTAACTAAAAAAATATTTTTTTTTCCAAAGTAACTAAAAAAATATTTTTTTCCCAAAGTAACTAAAAAAATATTTTTTTTTCCAAAGTAACTAAAAAAATATTTTTTTTCCCAAAGTAACTAAAAAAATATTTTTTTTTCCAAAGTAACTAAAAAAATATATTTTTTTCCAAAGAAACTAAAAAAATATTTTTTTTTCCAAAGTAACTAAAAAAATTTTTTTTTTTCCAAAGTAACTAAAAAAATATATTTTTTTTCCAAAGTAACTAAAAAAAATTTTTTTTTCCAAAGAAACTAAAAAAATATTTTTTTTTCCAAATTAACTAAAAAAATTTTTTTTTTTCCAAAGAAACTAAAAAAAAAATTTTTTTCCCAAAGTAACTAAAAAAATATTTTTTTTTCCAAAGTAACTAAAAAAATATTTTTTTTTCCAAAGTAACTAAAAAAATATTTTTTTTTCCAAAGTAACTAAAAAAATATTTTTTTTTCCAAAGTAACTAAAAAAATATTTTTTTCCCAAAGTAACTAAAAAAATATTTTTTTTTCCAAAGTAACTAAAAAAATATTTTTTTTTCCAAAGTAACTAAAAAAATATTTTTTTTTCCAAAGTAACTAAAAAAATATTTTTTTTCCAAAGAAACTAAAAAAATATTTTTTTTTCCAAAGTAACTAAAAATTTTTTTTTTTTTCCAAAGAAACTAAAAAAATATTATTTTTTTTCCAAAGTAACTAAAAAAAATTTTTTTTTTCCAAAGTAACTAAAAAAATATTTTTTTTTCCAAAGAAACTAAAAAAAAAAATTTTTTTCCAAAGTAACTAAAAAAAATTTTTTTTTTCCAAAGTAACTAAAAAATTATTTTTTTTCCCAAAGTAACTAAAAAAATATTTTTTTTTCCAAAGTAACCAAAAAAATATTTTTTTTTCCAAAGTAACTAAAAAAATATTTTTTTTTCCAAAGTAACTAAAAAAATTTTTTTTTTTCCAAAGTAACTAAAAAAATATTTTTTTTTCCAAAGTAACTTAAAAAAAAAAAAATTTTTCCAAAGTAACTAAAAAAATATTTTTTTTTCCAAAGTAACTAAAAAAATATATTTTTTTCCAAAGAAACTAAAAAAATATTTTTTTTTCCAAAGTAACTAAAAAATATTTTTTTTTTCCAAAGTAACTAAAAAATTATTTTTTTCCCAAAGTAACTAAAAAAATATTTTTTTTTCCAAAGTAACTAAAAAAATATTTTTTTTTCCAAAGTAACTAAAAAAAAAAATTTTTTTCCAAAGTAACTAAAAAAATATTTTTTTTTCCAAAGTAACTAAAAAAATATTTTTTTCCCAAAGTAACTAAAAAAATATTTTTTTTCCAAAGTAACTAAAAAAATATTTTTTTTTCCAAAGTAACTAAAAAAATATTTTTTTCCCAAAGTAACTAAAAAAATATTTTTTTTTCCAAAGTAACTAAAAAAAATTTTTTTTTCCAAAGAAACTAAAAAAATATTTTTTTTTTCCAAAGTAACTAAAAAAAATTTTTTTTTTCCAAAGTAACTAAAAAAATATTTTTTTTTCCAAAGAAACTAAAAAAATTTTTTTTTTTCCAAAGTAACTAAAAAAATATTTTTTTTTTCCAAAGTAACTAAAAAAAATTTTTTTTTTCCAAAGTAACTAAAAAAATATTTTTTTTTCCAAAATAACTAAAAAAATGTTTTTTTTTCCAAAGTAACTAAAAAAATATTTTTTTTCCAAAGTAACTAAAAAAATATTTTTTTTTCCAAAGTAACTAAAAAAATATTTTTTTTTCCAAAGTAACTAAAAAAATATTTTTTTTTCCAAAGTAACTAAAAAAATATTTTTTTTCCAAAGAAACTAAAAAAATATTTTTTTTTCCAAAGTAACTAAAAAATTTTTTTTTTTTCCAAAGAAACTAAAAAAATATTTTTTTTTTCCAAAGTAACTAAAAAAAATTTTTTTTTTCCAAAGTAACTAAAAAAAAATTTTTTTTTCCAAAGAAACTAAAAAAAAAATTTTTTTTCCAAAGTAACTAAAAAATTTTTTTTTTTCCAAAGTAACTAAAAAATTATTTTTTTTCCCAAAGTAACTAAAAAAATATATTTTTTTCCAAAGTAACCAAAAAAATATTTTTGTTTTCCAAAGTAACTAAAAAAATATTTTTTTTTCCAAAGTAACTAAAAAAATATTTTTTTTTCCAAAGTAACTAAAAAAATATTTTTTTTTCCAAAGTAACTTAAAAAAAAAATTTTTTTTCCAAAGTAACTAAAAAAATATTTTTTTTCCAAAGTAACTAAAAAAATATATTTTTTTCCAAAGTAACTAAAAAAATATATTTTTTTTCCAAAGTAACTAAAAAAATATTTTTTTTTCCAAAGAAACTAAAAAAATATTTTTTTTTCCAAATTAACTAAAAAAAATATTTTTTTTCCAAAGAAACTAAAAAAATATTTTTTTTTCCAAAGTAACTAAAAAAATATTTTTTTTTCCAAAGTAACTAAAAAAATATTTTTTTTTCCAAAGTAACTAAAAAAATATTTTTTTTCCAAAGTAACTAAAAAAATATTTTTTTTTCCAAAGTAACTAAAAAAATATTTTTTTTTCCAAAGTAACTAAAAAAATATTTTTTTTTCCAAAGTAACTAAAAAAATATTTTTTTTCCAAAGTAAATAAACAAATATTTTTTTTTCCAAAGTAACTAAAAAAATATTTTTTTTTCCAAAGTAACTAAAAAAATATTTTTTTTTCCAAAGTAACTAAAAAAATATTTTTTTTTCCAAAGAAACTAAAAAAATATTTTTTTTTCCAAAGTAACTAAAAAAAATATTTTTTTTCCAAAGTAACTAAAAAAATATTTTTTTTTCCAAAGTAACTAAAAAAATATTTTTTTTTCCAAAGAAACTAAAAAAATATTTTTTTTTCCAAAGTAACTAAAAAATATATATTTTTTCCAAAGTAACTAAAAAAATATTTTTTTTTCCAAAGAAACTAAAAAAATATTTTTTTTTCCAAAGTAACTAAAAAATATTTTTTTTTTCCAAAGTAACTAAAAAATTATTTTTTTCCCAAAGTAACTAAAAAAATATTTTTTTTTCCAAAGTAACTAAAAAAATATTTTTTTTTCCAAAGTAACTAAAAAAAAATTTTTTTTTCCAAAGTAACTAAAAAAATATTTTTTTTTCCAAAGTAACTAAAAAAATATTTTTTTCCCAAAGTAACTAAAAAAATAATTTTTTTTCCAAAGTAACTAAAAAAATATTTTTTTTTCCAAAGTAACTAAAAAAATATTTTTTTTTCCAAAGTAACTAAAAAAATTTTTTTTTTCCAAAGAAACTAAAAAAAATTTTTTTTTTCCAAATTAACTAAAAAAATATTTTTTTTTCCAAAGTAACTAAAAAAATATTTTTTTTTCCAAAGTAACTAAAAAAATATTTTTTTTTCCAAAGTAACTAAAAAAATATTTTTTTTTCCAAAGTAACTAAAAAAATATTTTTTTCCCAAAGTAACTAAAAAAATATTTTTTTTTCCAAAGTAACTAAAAAAATATTTTTTTTTCCAAAGTAACTAAAAAAATATTTTTTTTTCCAAAGTAACTAAAAAAATATTTTTTTTCCAAAGAAACTAAAAAAATATTTTTTTTTCCAAAGTAACTAAAAAATTTTTTTTTTTTCCAAAGAAACTAAAAAAATATTTTTTTTTTCCAAAGTAACTAAAAAAAATTTTTTTTTTCCAAAGTAACTAAAAAAATATTTTTTTTTCCAAAGAAACTAAAAAAAAAAATTTTTTTCCAAAGTAACTAAAAAAAAATTTTTTTTTCCAAAGTAACTAAAAAATTATTTTTTTTCCCAAAGTAACTAAAAAAATATTTTTTTTTCCAAAGTAACCAAAAAAATATTTTTTTTTCCAAAGTAACTAAAAAAATATTTTTTTTTCCAAAGTAACTAAAAAAATTTTTTTTTTCCAAAGTAACTAAAAAAATATTTTTTTTTCCAAAGTAACTTAAAAATTTTTTTTTTTTTCCAAAGTAACTAAAAAAATATTTTTTTTTCCAAAGTAACTAAAAAAATATATTTTTTTCCAAAGAAACTAAAAAAATATTTTTTTTTCCAAAGTAACTAAAAAATATTTTTTTTTTCCAAAGTAACTAAAAAATTATTTTTTTCCCAAAGTAACTAAAAAAATATTTTTTTTTCCAAAGTAACTAAAAAAATATTTTTTTTTCCAAAGTAACTAAAAAAAAAAATTTTTTTCCAAAGTAACTAAAAAAATATTTTTTTTTCCAAAGTAACTAAAAAAATATTTTTTTCCCAAAGTAACTAAAAAAATATTTTTTTTTCCAAAGTAACTAAAAAAATATTTTTTTTTCCAAAGTAACTAAAAAAATATTTTTTTCCCAAAGTAACTAAAAAAATATTTTTTTTTCCAAAGTAACTAAAAATTTTTTTTTTTTTCCAAAGAAACTAAAAAATTTTTTTTTTTTTCCAAAGTAACTAAAAAAAATTTTTTTTTTCCAAAGTAACTAAAAAAATATTTTTTTTTCCAAAGAAACTAAAAAAAATTTTTTTTTTCCAAAGTAACTAAAAAAATTTTTTTTTTTCCAAAGTAACTAAAAAAATATTTTTTTTCCCAAAGTAACTAAAAAAATATTTTTTTTTCCAAAGTAACCAAAAAAATATTTTTTTTTCCCAAAGTAACTAAAAAAATATTTTTTTTTCCAAAGTAACTAAAATTTTTTTTTTTTCCAAAGTAACTAAAAAAATATTTTTTTTTCCAAAGTAACTTAAAAAAAAAATTTTTTTCCAAAGTAACTAAAAAAATATTTTTTTTTCCAAAGTAACTAAAAAAATATATTTTTTTCCAAAGTAACTAAAAAAATATATTTTTTTCCAAAGAAACTAAAAAAATATTTTTTTTTCCAAAGTAACTAAAAAATATTTTTTTTTCCAAAGTAATTAAAAAAATATTTTTTTTTCCAAAGTAACTAAAAAAATTATTTTTTTTCCAAAGTAACTAAAAAAATATTTTTTTTCCAAAGTAACTAAAAAATATTTTTTTTTCCAAAGTAACTAAAATTTTTTTTTTTTTTCCAAAGAAACTAAAAAAATATTTTTTTTTCCAAAGTAACTAAAAAAATATTTTTTTTTCCCAAAGTAACTAAAAAAAAAAAAATGTTTCCAAAGAAACTAAAAAAATATTTTTTTTTCCAAAGTAACTAAAAAAATATTTTTTTTTCCAAAGTAACTAAAAAAATATTTTTTTTTCCAAAGTAACTAAAAAAATATTTTTTTTCCAAAGAAACTAAAAAAATATTTTTTTTTCAAAGTAACTAAAAATTTTTTTTTTTCCAAAGAAACTAAAAAAATATTTTTTTTTTCCAAAGTAACTAAAAAAAAATTTTTTTTCCAAAGTAACTAAAAAAATATTTTTTTTTCCAAAGAAACTAAAAAAAAAAAAAATTTTCCAAAGAAACTAAAAAAATATTTTTTTTTCCAAATTAACTAAAAAAAAATATTTTTTTTCCAAAGAAACTAAAAAATATTTTTTTTTCCAAAGTAACTAAAAAATATTTTTTTTTCCAAAGTAACTAAAAAAATATTTTTTTTTCCAAAGTAACTAAAAAAATATTTTTTTTCCAAAGTAACTAAAAAAATATTTTTTTTTCCAAAGTAACTAAAAAAATATTTTTTTTTCCAAAGTAACTAAAAAAATATTTTTTTTTCCAAAGTAACTAAAAAAATATTTTTTTTCCAAAGTAAATAAACAAATATTTTTTTTTCCAAAGTAACTAAAAAAATATTTTTTTTTCCAAAGTAACTAAAAAAAATTTTTTTTTTCCAAAGTAACTAAAAAAATATTTTTTTTTCCAAAGTAACTAAAAAAATATTTTTTTTTCCAAAGAAACTAAAAAATATTTTTTTTTCCAAAGTAACTAAAAAAAATATTTTTTTCCAAAGTAACTAAAAAAATATTTTTTTTTCCAAAGAAACTAAAAAAATATTTTTTTTTCCAAAGTAACTAAAAAATTTTTTTTTTTCCAAAGTAACTAAAAAATTATTTTTTTCCCAAAGTAACTAAAAAAATATTTTTTTTTCCAAAGTAACTTAAAAAAAAATATTTTTTTCCAAAGTAACTAAAAAAATATTTTTTTTTCCAAAGTAACTAAAAAAATATATTTTTTTCCAAAGTAACTAAAAAAATATATTTTTTTCCAAAGAAACTAAAAAAATATTTTTTTTTCCAAAGTAACTAAAAAAATATTTTTTTTTCCAAAGTAATTAAAAAAATATTTTTTTTTCCAAAGTAACTAAAAAAATTATTTTTTTTCCAAAGTAACTAAAAAAATATTTTTTTTTCCAAAGTAACTAAAAAAATATTTTTTTTTCCAAAGTAACTAAAAAAATATTTTTTTTCCAAAGTAACTAAAAAAATTTTTTTTTTTCCAAAGTAACTAAAAAAATATTTTTTTTTCCAAAGTAACTAAAAAAATATTTTTTCCCAAAGTAACTAAAAAAATATTTTTTTTTCCAAAGTAACTAAAAAAATATTTTTTTTTCCAAAGTAACTAAAAAAATATTTTTTTTTCCAAAGTAACTAAAAAAATATTTTTTTTCCAAAGAAACTAAAAAAATATTTTTTTTTTCCAAAGTAACTAAAAAAATTTTTTTTTTTCCAAAGTAACTAAAAAAATATATTTTTTTTCCAAAGTAACTAAAAAAATATTTTTTTTCCAAAGAAACTAAAAAAATATTTTTTTTTCCAAATTAACTAAAAAAAATATTTTTTTTCCAAAGAAACTAAAAAAATATTTTTTTTTCCAAAGTAACTAAAAAAATATTTTTTTTTCCAAAGTAACTAAAAAATATTTTTTTTTCCAAAGTAACTAAAAAAATATTTTTTTTTCCAAAGTAAC